>NW_026521434.1:0-18635 GCF_021234435.1 Artibeus jamaicensis | reverse complement strand
CATACTGTTTTCCAAAATGGTTGTACCAGTCTGCAATCCCACCAACAGTGAACTAAGGACCCCTTTTCCCCACAACCTCTCCAACATTTGTTGTTTGTTGCTTTGTTTATGACAGCCATCCTGATTGGTGTAAAGTGCTATTTCATTGTGGTTTTAATTTGCATCTCTCTGATAGCTAATGATATTGAGCATCTCTTCATGTGTCTCTGAATGTTCTGTATGTCCTCCTTGGAGAAGTGTTTGCTCAAGTCCTTTTCCCATTTTCTGATTGGGTTGGGTGTCTTCTTAGAGTGGAGTTGTGTAAGTTCTTTGTATATTTTAGAGATTAAACCTTTGTCTGAGGTATCATTGGCAAATATGTTTTCCCATACAGTTGGTTGTCTTGCTAATTTAATACTGTTTTCTTTAGCCATGCAGAAGATTTTTATTTTGATGAGATCCCATTTGTTTATTCTTTCCTTTACATTCCTTACTCTAGGGGACATATCAGTAAAGAAGTTGCTGCGTGAAATATCTGAGATTTTCTTGCCAATGTTCTCCTCTAGGACTTTAATGGTGTTATGACTTACATTTAAGTCTTTTATCCACCTTGAATTTATTTTGGTGTATGGTGTAAGTCTGTGCTCCAGTTTCATTTTTTTGCATGTAGCTGTCCAGTTCTCCCAACACCATTTGTTGAAGAGGCTATCTTTACTCCATTTTATGTTACTGCCCCCTTTGTCGAATATTAATTGACTGTAGAGAGTTGGGTTGATTTCTGGACTCTCTATTCTGTTCCATTGGTCTATGTGCCTGTTTTTATGCCACTACCAGGCTGTTTTGATTACAGTGGTCTTGTAATACAGTTTGATATCAGGTATTGTGATCCCCCCTACTTTGTTCTTCTTTCTCAAAAGAGCATCTGCTATTCGGGCTCGTTTATGGTTCCATATAAATTTTCGAAGTGTTTGTTCTATGTCTGTGAAATATGCCATTGGTACTTTAATAGGTATTGCATTGAATCTGTATATTGCTTTGGGTAGTATGGACATTTTGATGATGTTAATTCTTCCAATCCGTGAACAAGGTATATGTTTCCATTTGTTTGTGTCTTCCTTGATTCCATTCTTCAGTGTTGTGTAGTTTTCTGCATACAGGATTTTTACCTCCTTAGTTAGGTTTATTCCCAGATATTTTATTTTTCTTTTTGCTATATCAAATGGGATTTTTCTCTTTATTTCTGCTTCTGCTGATTCACTGTTGGTATACAAAAATGCCTTTGATTTCTGGATATTGACTTTGTAACCAGCTGTTTTGCCAAATTCATTAATTAGTTTGAACAGTTTTTGGGGAGAATCTATAGGGTTTTCCATGTACACTATCATGTCATCTGCAAACAGTGACAGTTTTGCTTCCTCCTTTCCTATTTGGATGCCTTTTATTTCCTTTTCTTGCCTGATCGCTGTGGCTAAAACTTCCAATACTATTTTGAATAGAAGTGGTGAAAGTGGACAACCTTGTCTTGTTCCTGATCTTAGTGGAAAAGCTTTTAGTTTTTTCCCATTGAGTATGATATTGGCTGTAGGTCTCTCATATATGGCCTTTATTATTTTGAGAAATGCTCCCTGTATTCCCACTTTGCTGAGTGGTTTTTATCATAAATGGGTGTTGTACCTTATCAAAAGCTATTTCCGCATCGATTGATATGATCATGTGATTTTTGTCTTTGCTTTTGTTTATGTGATGTATTACATTTACTGATTTGTGAATACTGAACCATCCTTGCATCCCTGGGATGAATCCCACTTGGTCATGGTATATGATCTTTTTGATATATTGTTGGATGCGATTTGCCAATATTTTGTTTAGGATTTTAGCATCTATGTTCATCAGTGATATTGGCCTGACCTTTTTTTCTTTGTTGTGTGTCTATCTGGTTTTGGAATTAAGATGATGCTGGCTTCATAAAAAAGAATTTGGAAGTTTTCCATCCTTCTGGATTTTTTTAAATAGTCTGTGGAGAATAGGGGTTAGCTCTTCCTTAAATTCTTTATAGAATTCTCCTGTGAAACCATCTGGTCCAGGGCTTTTGTGTGATGGGAGTTTTTTGATTACTGATTCAATTTCTTTTGCTGTTATTGGTGTATTTAGATTTTCTGCTTCTTTTTCATTGAGTTTTGGAAGATTGTATTTTTCTAGAAATGTGTCTATTTCCCCTAGGTTTTCAAATTTCTTGGCATACAGTTCTTCATAGTAATTTCTTACTATCTCTTCTATTTCTGTGGTATCAGTTGTAATCTCTCCTTTTTCATTTCTGATTGTGTTTATTTGTGTCCTCTCTCTTCTTTTCTTGATGAGCCTACTTAAAGGCTTGTCTATTTTGTTTATCTTCTCAAAGAACGAACTCCTGGATTCATTGATCCTTAGAATTGTGCTTTTAGTTTCTATGTCATTTAATTCTGCTCTAATCTTGGTTATTTCCTTCCTTCTGCTTGCTCTGGGCTGTCTTTGTAGTTGTTCCTCGAGTTCTTGCAGGCGTAGGGTTAGGTTGTTTATTTGAAATGTTTCTATTTTCTTTAGGTAGGCCTGTATTGCTATACACTTCCCTCTCAGGACTGCCTTCGCTGTGTCCCATAAGTTTTGGGTTGATGTGAAATCATTTTCATTTGTTTCCAGCAATGTTTTGATTTCTTCCCTAATTTCATTCTTGACCCATTCGTTGTTTAATAGCATACCATTCAGTCTCCATGTTTTTGGGTTCCTTGGGTTTTTTTCTTTGGGGTCGGTTTCTAATTTCAGTCCCTTGTGGTCAGAGAAGATGCTTGGTATGATTTCAATTTTCTTGAATTTTTTGAGGCTCGTTTTGTGTCCTATCATGTGGTCTATTTTTGAAAATGTTCCATGTGCATTTGAAAAGAATGTGTATTTAGCTTCTTTGGGATGAAGAGCTCTATATATATATCAGTTAAGTCCATTTCATCTAGGGTGTTGTTTAATGCCACAATACCTTTGTTGATAATTTGTTTGGAAGATCTGTCCATTTTTGATAGTGGGGTGTTCAAATCCCCTACTATAATTGTGTTGCTGTCAATATCTTTCTTGAAGTCCTCTAAGATTTTCTTGATATATTTGGGTGCCCCTATGTTCGGTGCATATATGTTTACAATGTTAATGTCTTCTTGGTGGATTCTTCCCTTGAGTATAATGAAGTGACCCTCTGGGTCTCTCTTTATAGCCTTTTTTTGAAGTCTATTTTGTCTGATATGAGAATTGCTACCCCGGCTTTTCTTTCTTGTCCGTTTGCTTGGAAAACTTGTTTCCAGCCTTTCACTTTTAGTCTGTGATGGTCTTTTGTCCTGAGGTGAGTCTCTTGTAGGCAGCATATGTGTGGGTCATGCTTTCTTATCCATTGAGCTATTCTGTGTCTTTTAATTGGAGAATTTAATCCATTTACGTTTAAGGTTATTATTGATAGGTACTTATTTATTGCCATTTTTGTACCTGTGTTCCTCTCTGTCTCCCTCTTATCCTTCCTTCCCTTAAAGCAGTCCTTTTAGTATTTCTTGTAGAGCTGGTGTGGTGGAGGCATATTCTTTTAGACTTCTTTTGTCTCGGAATCTCTTTATTTGGCCATCTATCTTGATTGAGAGCCTTGCTGGGTAAAGTAGCCTTGGTTGTAGGCCTCTGGTTCTCATTACTTGAAATATTTCTTGCCATTCTCTTCTTGCTTGAAGTGTTTCCATTGATAAGTCAGTAGCTAACCTTATTGGGGCTCCCTTGTATGTTATTTCTTTTTTATCCCTTGCTGCCTTTAAGATTCTCTCTTTGTCTAGGAATTTTGCCATTTTGATGATGTGTCTTGAAGTGGGCCTCCTTGGCTTCCTCTTGGTTGGGAGTCTCTGTGATTCCTGGATTTGTGAGACTTTTTCTCTTATCAAATTAGGAAAATTTTCCCTCATTACTTGTTCAGATATGTTTTCTATCCCTTATTCTTCTTCTTCTCCTTCTGGTATTTCTATTATTCGGATATTATTACGTTTCATATTGTCTTGCATTTCTCTTAATCCCTCTTCATTCTTTCTTAGCTTCTTTTCATTTTCTTGCTTTCTGTGAGATGCTTTCTACCTTGTCCTCCAACTCCCTAATCCTATCCTCCATTTCATCTATCCTACTTTGGAAACTTTCTACTGTGTACTTCAATTCAGAAATTGTATTCTTCATTTCCTCTTGTCTCTTGCTGATAGTTTCCATTTCCTTTTTGATGTTGCTGTAGTTTGCAGAGAGATCATTATAGTTTCCCCTGTAGTTTCTGGTAGTTCACTGTGAGCTCTTTGAACTTCGTAATAACCAGTGCTTTGAATTCACTGTCTGATAGTTGATCAGCGTCTATTTCATCTAACATTCTTTCTGAAGTTTCTGCTTTTTCTTTCATTTGGGGATTGTTTCTTTGTCTTCCCATTGTTTGAGTCTCTTTGTTAGTCTCTGCTTCCAAAATTGATATGTTCTGAATCCCTGGTTTTATGGTGTGAACTTCTGTGTTATGATCCTTGTGAAGTTCAGCCGTGCAGACTCCTTGAAGTTTCTTGATGTTCTTCGTCTCCACCTACACTCATGCTGTTCCTCGCGCTGGTCCTGCGTTGGTCGCCTACCACTGCTGAATGTCCTGGCTCTAGTAGCTACCTCCTCACGCACCCAAGCCCATTATTACGGCAGCGGCACAGAGGCTGGGAATGTCCTGGCTCCCGTATCTGGCTCTCTCTGCCGCCCAGGGCCATCACAGGGGCTTGGAGTGTCCCAGTTTCCGTGCCTGACTCCCCGGCGTCTAGTCCTGTCTCTATGGCAGTGGCACAGGATCTGCAAATGTCCCGGCTCCCGTAGCTGGCTCCTCAGGGTCCAGGCCTGTCTCTATGGCGGCGTCACAGGGGCTTTAGGTGTCCCAGCTCCTGCAACTGACCCTTCCATTTCCCAGGCCAGTAGCTATGGCATGGGCACAAGGGTGTCCCCGCTCCGGTTCCTGACTCCTCTGTCTCCCAAGATCATCACAGGGTCTTGGAGTGTCCAGCTCCCGTACATGACTCCCCGGCTTTCAGGCCTGTTGCTCTGGCGGCAGCACAGGGGCCGTGTGAGACCCAGCTCCAGTAGCTGACTCTGCCGCCATCTGGTGTTTCAGCGTCGGTCACAATCTCTGGTCTTTTAATTTCATAAATGCTGGGTAACCGATGGTTTATTGTGCTGTTTCTCTATAGATCTGCCAGGATTTTCACCCATGAGTACAGGAGCTAGTATCAGCTCCATCTTACTCCGTCACCATCTTCCCAGCATCCCCCCATCTTTATTATTCTGATATAGACACAGATTACTCTGGAGAATCTTCAGTTCCCCATGTATAAAAATTAGTCAAACATGACAAAGTGACTTTTCACTGTAACACTGAGTTCCCAAGCATGATTCAGACCAGCACAGCCACACTCATTCTCCCCATGTACCGCTCACAGGCCAATTACATTTGGCACAATCCAACATCGTCCAAAATGTTGACTCTTTAATGCACAAACTCAAATACAAAATCCATCTGAATTTTTCCTCCTGAACATTATTTCTCTAAGCTCAGCATATGGAAGACAATTAGCATGTATTCATTCTGGGGCTACATGCTGTCCGAGTGTAGAACTGTGGTACTAAAAGGGGGGTTATCATCTCCTAAACTTCAGCTGTGAGGGGTGGGTATTTGATTCCAGAGTGATAAACATAAGATAGACAGAAATCATCAGCCAGAAGCAAATTTGAAATCCATTTGAGTGATCTCCATTAGACTCAAGAACTGGGAATGACTTTCTGTGGCTCAGACCAAAACCCCTGTGGTGCTGCTCTATTCTAGGGTCTCTTTTCCTTTTTCTCAAAGAGTGAAGGTGTTGGAACAGAGCATGTTAATCAGCCTGGTTCCTGCCAGTGGATCACTGAGTGCAAAAGCATTTTTTACTTTGTCCTCTGTGTTATGCAACAGAACTTCTTGCAGTTTCTCAGTTTGATTTTGTTCAAGGCCCTTGGGATAGGAGAATTGCCACAAGAGAGAAGCAGGTCTCCTCTCTGAGGTATCAGATACCCATGGGGATTTCAGCTGTGTAACTGATGGTGCATCCCTGGGTGGAAATAACTAAAAAAGGACATCATATGAACAAGAGGGTTCACAGTGCCTCACTGAGAGGAACCCAGTGTACAGGCTGGATAAGGAAAGAGTCAATGAGGGCCCTCAAGTCTCTTGGGGACTCTGAGGAAATCATGCTCTGAGGATCCCGTGGAGAGCTCAGGATACAGGAAGATCTTGTCTCACAAGAGGACATGGTTAAGGGCACATCTATTGTCAGATTTTTATCTCCATGCTCTGCAAATATTGTTATTACATTAAGACACGATAAAGCTTGCATAAACAGTGTGTAAACACACAGAAATGTCCTCTTTCTATAATAAACTCTCAGAATTGTCATAACCAAATGTTCAAAGCACCAGGCACTTGAGATAATTTAACTAATGATCAGAAGTTTAAACTGCAGACACTCCATTTCACAGATGAGTGATCAAGATTACATCTGAGAAATTTCACACATCAAATAAATTTTGACTTAAAATTTTTTACTATAGTTAGTGAGTCAAGTTAAGTCAAAATGCATATGA
Source organism: Artibeus jamaicensis (assembly GCF_021234435.1). NCBI lineage: Eukaryota > Metazoa > Chordata > Mammalia > Chiroptera > Phyllostomidae > Artibeus > Artibeus jamaicensis. The sequence goes on along the minus strand of NW_026521434.1, from coordinate 11,984 downwards.
TCTGTTAACTTCTTTAAGGTTTTTCATTATTATCTAAGCAGAGAGACCCTCTGTAAATGGCCTCATTTGGTGGTTTTAAATAAACAGCCTCCACATCAGCTCCATGAATCTCTAGCTTAGGGTGTGTGTGTTCCAATGACAGGAAAGCATCTGCTCATGCTGTCTGCTCTGAGTCCTTGAATGTTGGGAAGCCAGAGTCACTCAGAGCCAAAGGCACCATTCCTGAGTATACCGATTCCTCTCCTACAATACCTGCAGCCTGTGCTCTGTCCCCCGTATGTGCACTCCACTTCAGCATTGGAGTGTAGCCTGCAGTAAATGCAGACACTCATTCAAGCTCCAGTTACAACAAAATGTCCTACAACCTCACACACTATGTCCCACTGTACCCTTGATTAAAGTCAGTGAAGCAGTGGGGGGCAGAAACGAGGGTACAGGGCCAAGTGCTGGGATCAATATTGTCAGATGTGGCCATTTGGATATGCCCCAGGACTCCTCAGCATTCTTTAGTAAGTTATTGAAATGCCAGCAAGACCAAAGTTCCCAGGACACTTGTCTGCACTGAGGTACTGACCTCCATGCAGGTCCCCACACCCAGATCTCCCTATATAGTAGGAGGACATGCAAATATGGCTCTTCTACTCATGAAAAGCAGCCCAGCCATGACCCTGAAGCTCTGGGACAGGACTCAAGCCCAGGATTCCCGCTTGTTCCCAGTTCCTGCTCGGGACAAAGCACAGAACACTCATCATGGAGTTTGGGCTTGTCTGGATTTTCCCTGTTGCAATTTTAAAAGGTAATTTATGGAGAATGAGAGACACTGAGTATGTGAGTGGATATGACACAGAGAAAAAGTGGATGGTGACAGTTTTCTGACCTGCGATCTTTCTGTTTGCAGGTGTTCAGAGTGAGGTGCAGATGGTGGAGTCTGGCAGCATCTAGGTGCAGCTTGGGGAAAGGAATTTTGAGATTCTTCTGTTGAGCCTCTGGATTTATCATCATTAGCACCTGGATGCACTGATTCTGCCTGGCTCTACAGAAGGGGCTTGTATAATTTTTTTTTGCATCAATACCAATGAAAATACTACAAACTATTCCAACACTGTAAAGGACCAATTCACCATCTCCAGAGACAATGACAAGAATACACTGCACCTTCAACTGTGCAGCCTAAGAGCCAAGAGTGTGGCCCTGAAATAATGTACAGCACAATGAGGGGGGAGTCACTGTGAGCTCAGAAACAAACCTCCCTGCAAGAGGAGCTGTGTCCACCAGGGGGCATTCGGAGTCCCTGAAGAAAAGGACCATCCCAGGAGCAGAAGCAGTTGGAGGTTTGGGCTGGTTTCCTTGTGTCATTTCTTCTTCCTGTAACAGTTACCTCAGGAAACCTCTCTGGATTCCTGATTCTGCACTCACCTCTGAAATCGAATGGGGATAGAAAAGTCCATTGCAGAAGAAGAAAATACTTTTCACATGTGCAAGAGACTGTCCTTTTCAAACTCTTCTGCCCCTTCCAAAAAATTATCAGACCTCTTGATCTATGTCAGCTGAATCTAACCAGAGGCTCTGCAGGACTCAGCAGTGAGTCCAGCCCCACACAGCTCAGTTCCAAGCCATCCAACAGGAGGACATATGCATGCAGGACAGCAGGCATCAGAGGCAAATGAGCCCACCTCCAGAAGAGAAAGGCCCCCTGTGGTGACAGTCACTGAGTTAGCTTCATGCTCACAACACCTAGAGCAAGTGATGTCACACAGATGCAGAGGGATGCAAAACAGCTTTGTGTGGATGTCCAGGCTGATGACAAACACACACCACAAGGGGGCTTGTAATGTCAATTACCCACAGTCGAAATCTCTGGGAGGAACAGGTTAAGGAACCTGCAAATGAACAGGTTCTCTGGGAGGAACCTTCTGCAAGTCAGATTATAACCCTACATCCTGGGTAGCATCCCTCAGTGTGTTACTTAGGTAGGAACCACCAGAGAATAATAGTAGCACAAGGATCTGCATGAGATTTTTCAATAAACCTAATGATGCTCAAAATGTTTACAAAAAGTGAAACCTGTGAGTAGAGCCCTGGAATTCAGTCACGTCTCTTGCCTGTTGTACCCTGGAATTTGGGGTTAAATCTCTTTTTTTCTTTGTCTATCCCAGGTGTCATTCCACATTATATGACATGAGCTTCTAGCCTACAGCAGAGTGGTCAGACACTTACAGTTTGTGATGTGATGGGCTAGTATTTCCTGCACCCACCTGGCACCACTCATGGTCATTATAATATTATTGACTTTATTTTGAGGTTTGTGACTTACCTCCCTGTGTTTAACCTGTAATTTTCAATTTGTACTTTTTATCTCTTTTCTATTATCATTAAGGCTCCCAAATCTGGGTCTATGAGTATGTTTCTATTCTGCTTGCTTTTTCATTGGTGTTCTTTTTTTTTTATTTCCTTCCCTTTTTATTCAGATATTTTCTTATTTTGTAGATGTAGGGACAAATGGTAAATATAAATTTAGATGTTGACATGATTAAAGTTTTGGCATTGATAGGTATATTTTAAAAAACAACTTTCAGATTGACATAATTAAAAACTTGATCTTTTGCTGTTGATATTTTACATGCCAATATAATAATACATTTTTTCTTAATTATATCAAGATCTTTATTTTTATTAATTGTATTTAGTTATTTTTCAAGTACAGTTTTTTTAATTAATTTTATTTAGTTATTTTTCAACTACAGTTATTTTGTCTATTTCTCCCATCCCAGCCTCCCCTGCCCCTTTCTCCCCACCTCCCTCCCATTTCCACCCCCCTTAGTTCTCATCCCTGTGTCCTTCCTATTTGTTTCTCCAAATCCCTCCCCCATTTTCCCCTTAACTTCCCTTCCCTCTCCCCTCTGGTCACTGTCCCCTTGTTCTCTATTTCAGTGTCTTTGGTTTTTTTTTTTTCTGCTTGCTTGTTTGTTTTGTTGTTTAGCTTCCTGTTAAAGGTGAGATCATATGGTATTTGTCTTTCAGCACCTGGCCTATTTCACTCAGCATAATGCTTTCCAGTCCCATCCATGTTGTTGCAAAAGGTAGTAGCTCTTCTTTCTCTCTGCTGCATAGAATTCCATTGTGTATATGTACCACAATTTTTTGATCCATTCATTTACTGATGGGCACCTAGGTTGCTTCCAACTCTTGACTATTGTAAATTGTGCTACTATGAACATTGTGGTGCATAGGTTCTTTGAAATTGATGTTTTAGGATTCTTAGGATATAATCCCAGCAGTGGAATTGCTGGGTCAAAAGGCAGGTCGATTTTTATTTTTCTGAGAAAATTCCATACTGTTTTCCATAATGGTTGTACCAGTCTGCAATCCCACAAACAGTGAACTAAGGACCCCTTTTCCCCACAACCTTAGCAATATTTATTGTTTGTTGCTTTGTTTATGATAGCCATCCTGAGTGGTGTAAAGTGGTATCTCATTGTGGTTTTAATTTGCATCTCTCTGATAGCTAACGATATTGAGCATCTCTTCATGTGTCTCTGAATGTTCTGTATGTCCTCCTTGGAGAAGTATGTGCTCAAGTCCTTTTCTCATTTTTTAATTGGGTTAGGTGTCTTCTTAGAGTGGAGTAGTGTAATTTCTTTGTATATTTTGGAGATTAAACCTTTGTCTGAGGTATCATTGGCAAATATGTTTTCCCATACAGTTGGTTGTCTTGCTAATTTAATACTGTTTTCTTTAGCCATGTAGAAGCTTTTTATTTGATGAGATCCCATTTGTTTATTCTTTCCTTTATATTCCTTGCTCTAGAGGACATATTGGTAAAAGTGTTGCTTTGTGAAATATCTGAGATTTTCTTGCCAATGTTCTCCTCTAGGACTTTAATGGTGTCATGGCTTATATTTAGGTCTTTTATCCACCTTGAATTTATTTTGGTATATGGTGTAAGGTGGTGCTCAAGTTTCATTTTTTTTGCACGTAGCTGTCCAGTTCTCCCAGTACCATTTGTTGAAGAGGCTATCTTTACTCCATTTTATGTTACTGCCCCCTTTGTTGAATATTAATTGACTGTAGAGAGTTGGGTTGATTTCTGGGCTCTCTGTTCTGTTCCATTGGTCTATGTGCTTGTTTTTATGCCAGTACCACACTGTTTTGATTACAGTGGCCTTGCAATACAGTTTGATATCAGGTATTGTGATCCCTCCTACTTTGTTCTTCTTTCTCAAAAGTGCAGCTGCTATTCTGGGTCGTTTATGGTTCCATATAAATTTTTGAAGTGTTTGTTCTATGTCTGTGAAATATGCCATTGGTACTTTAATAGGTATTGCATTGGATGTGTATATTGTTTTGGGTAGTATGGACATTTGGATGATGTTAATTCTTCCAATCCATGAACAAGGTATATGTTTCCATTTGTTTGAGTCTTCCTTGATTTCTTTCTTCAGTGCTGTGTACTTTTCTGCATGCAGGTTTTTTACCTCCTTAGTTAGGTTTATTACCAGATATTTTATTTTTCTTTTTGCTATATTGAATGGGATTTTTTCCTTGATTTCTGCATCTGCTGATTCATTGTTGGTATACAAAAATGCCTTTGATTTCTGGATATTGACTTTGTAACCAGCTGTTTTGCCAAATTCATTAATTAGTTTGAGCAGTTTTTTGGTAGAGTCTATAGGGTTTTCCATGTACACTATCATGTCATCTGCAAACAGTGACAGTTTTGCTTCCTCCTTTCCTATTTGGATGCCTTTTATTTTCTTTTCTTGTCTGATCTCTGTGGCTAAAACTTCCGTCGTGGTTGTTCTTGTTGTTGTTCATTAGATTCCAGATATAAGTCAGATCAAATGACATTGGTGTTATTCCACCTGAATATTTTTATTCAGCATAACACTCCCTAGGTCTGTCCAGTCCTGAATAAGAATATTTAATGTTCTTTTGCCTAAGGATTTCATGGTTTTTTGTCTAAGTAAAAATAATGGGTTAACTTTCAAAGCAGTTATTTTTTTATATTAATGACTAGATGACTATGGGAGGCTATTTCTCAGAAAAGTGACACAAGACAACTTGAACTTACTACATGAGGAGGACAAATCACAACATAAAGAACAACAACCCTGTAAGTACTGGCTCCAGGCTTGCTTAATCCCACCATCCATGTACCTGGGAGGATCTCTTTCCTCTTCTGCACAATGAACCACAGAGCATGTGACTTCATGCAGAGATGACACCTGTCTCATGTGGAAAAGGTGACAGCATTCTCAAGTATCATGTACAGATATGAAAATGCATGAAAAAGAGGGAGGAGACAAAGCTTCTGAAAGTTACTTCTGATGAACCAGGGATTAACCTGGTCTCATTTCTGATTAGAACTATGTCACATGCCCAGAAAGCCACAGATACTGATGGTGAAAATAGGACAGAACCCAAGCACCTGACCAGATTTACATAAAGTTAGATCAACCAATCCCAGGATGGAGAGAAACTTTAAATGATTTATTTACTTGGTAATCAATGGATGAAGAAAATGATGTTTTTCATATCAATTATTATTTATTTTCTGTTATTTCGTATTAGTGACTGGTATAAAGTTTTGCCATAAAGAATTTTTTTTAATTTAAAAATACTTACTCCCCAAATTCCACCTACATCTTCACCTGAGAAGATCTAGTCATGGCTGAGATTCTCCTGTGTTCCCAATGGTAGAACCTGGTTTTACCACAGAGTTTAGGAAATAAAATAAAGGTGAGCAGTAAAGATGCTGAACATTCAGCACCAAACTCCACTAAAACAATGTGTCCCAGGAGCACTGTTTGCTTCTCTGTAGATTTCATGCTTCTGTCTCCCGTGCTCCACACAGACCTCCTCCAACACTGGGTCCACATGCTTTAGGGTCTCACTCTGTTTGCAGTTCATACTCTGATTGTTCCGTAAAAGGAATAGGGTATAATGGAACTTCCTGTCACCTGAATGGGGACCTTCTGCAGTTTTAATGCTCCCTCTAATCATGAGCATTGAATTACCTTGGTGTGTTCATTACTGGTTGCTTTCAAAGGCATCTCTCATTTTAAATACTGACCTTTTATGACAATTTACTCTCCTAGGTCATGTACTCCTCTCCTGGAACAGTTGGGTCAGTGGAGATGGTAGAGGTTCCAATGTGCAGAGTAAGTCTTAACAGACATGCACCCTTAGACATGTTAATCTCTGAAGCATTGCCCTTCATGTCAGCATCCAAAGGCAGAGCTCCATATATAGCAGGAGGTCATGCAAATAGGGACCCTCTGCTCCTGAAAAGCAGCCCAGCCCTGACCCTGCAGCTCTGGAACAGGAGCCAAGCTCAGGATTCCCAGGTGTTCCCAGTCCCTGCTGAGGACAGAACACAAACCTTTCACTATGGAGTTTGGGCTCAGCTGGGTTTTCTTTGTTGCTATTTTAAGTAATTCACAGAGAGTGAGGGATAATAAGTGTGTGAGCACGTATGGGGGAAACAGTCGACATGTGAGTTTCCTGATCTGATATCTTTGTGTTTGAAGGTGTACAGTGTGAGGTGCAGCTGATGGAGTCTGGGGGAGGCTTGGTGCAACCTGAGATGGTCTCTGAGACTCTCCTGTTCAGCCCCTGAATTCAGTTTCAGTGGCTACAAATTGAAGTGGGTCAGCTACGCTTCAGGGAAGTGGCTGGAATGGGTTTCATACATTAATAGTAATGGTGGTGGCATATAATATGCAAACTCTGTGAAAGGCCAATTCACCATCTCCAGAGAAGAGGGCAAGAATGAGCTATATCTGCAAATGAACAACCTGAGATCCTAGTACAAGGCTGTGTATTACCGTGTGAGAGACACAGTGAGGGGACGTCTGTGTGAGCCTAGACACAAACCTCCCTGTGGGGGACAAGAGAGCTGGGATGCAGGGGCCACTCAGGACACACTAAGCACTGGATTCAGTTCAGGAATAGCTGCATATGCAGGTTAACTGTTTATTGTCTGGCAGTTGCGGGGTTAACTCTCCACACAGCAGTTTCTCTCTGGGAACCTCCTTTCCTTAGTGATTCTGTGCTTACCTCTTAAGTTTTTAAATTACAAAGGTATGTTGTCACATAAGAAAACATTCTCATATAGTCAGAGAGTCACACATGTTTGTTTGCCCTTATCAAAATGAATTATCAGTGAATCATAAAACCCTCATAAGCTGAATCTACCACAGGCTTTGGTAGATACAATAGTGCATCCCAGCCTCACACAGCTCAGAGTCCGAGCTGGTGAGCTGCAGAACACTTTCTTGCTGTACAGTGGACACAAGATACATATGAACCTAATGCCAGAAGACAAAGACACCCAGAGGTGATAGTCATGGACCTTGCTGCATGTCCATGGCAGCAATAACAGTTTACATTATGCAGAGATAGAGGAACCCTTGACATAATTTGGTTTAGATGTTCAAGATGATGTGGTCACACACACAGATGGACCATGAAAAAGATTGTCATTTCATTGAGGAGCCTCTTGAGAGTAGGGCAGACTTTTCATCAATTCAGAGATGGCTATATCATGTTAGGTAAGGAGTCTGGTCCAGGTTTTATTGTTCATCTCTGAGAAGGTCGAGAAGAGTCCTGGTCACAGGAGGGGTTTGTGTGGTTTCAATCTCCTACCTGCAGCAAACTAGGGAGAATCCCCATTTTCTCTACCATGTGTTTGCAGGAGAAAAGAGAGAGGTGAATCTTAGTATATCAGTATCATACATCAAACTTGAGAGCCTGAGTGCTTTTCCACTGAACACCTAGAAAACTTGAATGAGAATGCAGAGCTACTGACCAATACAGGTGGAAAACAAATTGTTCCCTAGAAAATTAGGATAATGATTATATGTAAGTACTAAGGGAAACTAGTAATACATTATCTGGACATATTAGTTCAAAGTCTAGGGTGGGACCTGTCAACTCTAAAAGGATGTCAGTTTGTTCTAAAGGACTTGGGTCCCCTTTTCTGCTTCCAAAATGAGAAACTTCCATAGGATAATGGGGATCTTCAGTTTGTGAGAGTTTGCTGGAGTATTCTTCCAACTGGGTAGAATCATGATTCGATTTATTTGTTGTTGCTATGGGTTGCTGAAAACTCACATATTGAAACCCAGGGCCCATGTCATCATGCTAAATGTGGGGCTTTGGGACAAGAGTGGGTGCTAGGGTGGAGCTCTCTTGAACAAGATTAGGGTCTTTATAACAGAGGACTGACAAAGGTCCCTTGCCCCATCCAACATCTGAGATTACAGTGAAGAGCCATTAAAAAGGCATTCTTACCAGTCATCAAAAGTGCTGGTATCTGTTCCTGGATTTTTCACATCCAGGTCTATGAGAAAAAAAATTGTTGTTTGTATTTTGTTACAGCATCCAGAATGGATTAGTGTTGTAGTGTAACATGAACACAAGTGCTGACTCCCTGGGGTTTCACTGCCATATTTTGTGAAAAGTAGATCATGACTGTCATTCCAGCCATGTGTGAGGGTGGTTTCCCTCAGTTGTTTTCTTCCACAGGCCTTCCAGGCCTGGCTGAGGGTCATGGGAGGCTCCTAAACAGACGCAGCATGAAGGCAGCATTAGAAGTGGGTATAATCCATGAACAATTTTATCATTTATCACATCAACATGAGATAAAATTCAGGTTCCAATGGAGGTAAGATCCATAAGTGCATGGTCCTCCCAGTCACCATGTCACAGTGCCATGGATGGCTCTTGAAGGCACCACATTAACCTCACTCAGTAGGAGCTTTGGCCAAATGAGTTCAGTGTTCACTTAGGTTTAACTAATCATGTCAAGTTTTCAATCTTCCCAGAGACTATGCAATAATGACATGTGACATTTGGATCATAGCAGCACCTTACAGGATAATGACTGGTGTGCTGTGTGCTCATCAGGCATTTGATGTGACAGTCAGTAAGCCATTGGGGGAGGAAAGGGAAGAGGCTGAGCACATAGGGTGTCCATGGCAGTTAAAATGTTCTACATATGTTTTTCCCTTCTTCCCACTCTCTTTGTCCACAATGATGACTCTCAGCTCACAGATGTAGAAATTAGCAACAACAACAATAACCCTTGAGCACGCAGACTCACCAGTCTCTGGCGAGTCTCCCAATAAAACTCCCACTATCACAAGGATGCTTATACCTCTGAGTTGAGTGGAGACTCTCACCCACAGACTTCACTTCTCTGTCCCTAAGGGAAGAGTACTTGGAAATTGGGTGCTTCATGTGCTGATAAACCCAGACTTGCCACTGTCCCTGCACCTATGAGAGGGCAGCTACCCCCTGGGTCACTGCAGTTTGTAGTCACTGCAACAGTTAACTCAGGGGAAGTCCATGAAGGCTCATCTGGGCACTTGCTTGATGCTCTTACATTTTAAATTTATGAAAAAGTGGGGCTTGAGTGTGTGTCCACTCCTAATGAGAGTCTGTTTTCTGCAGGTTTTCAATGTGAGATGCAGCTAATGGAGTCTAAGGGGACCCAAAGCTCCCTTGAGGTCTTTAAGCCTCTCCTGTAAATGTACAGGATTCACTTTCAATGACTATTATATAACCTGGATCCATTAGCTTCTAGGAAACAAACTGGACTGGGTAGGTGTTATTAGAAACAAAGCTACAAGTCAAACAAGAATATGCTGCATCTGTGAAAGGCATAATCATCATCTGAAGAGATGATTCTCTAAATGCTGCCTATCTGCAAATAAATAGACTAAGAGCTAAGGCCACTGCCTTCCATTACTGTAAAGGAGACATTGTGAGGGGAACTCACTGTGAGACCAGACCAAACCTTTCTGCAGGAGGGGCTGTGGCCATCAGGGGGTGCTGAGAGTCTCTGAACATGAGGACAACCACTGGATCAGTTGCAGAAGAAGGTTTTGACTGGTTTACAGTTTGGTTTATTCTCCCTATAACAGTTTCCCTCAGGCAGCCTCTGTGGATTCCTACTCCGTGCTTATCTGTGATTTAAAAATATATTGTAAAGACAGAAAATCTTCCTTCATATGCAAGGGACAGAGTCTTTTTCACACACAGTTGTGCCCAATTCCAATAAATAAGCAAACCTTCTGACCCTAGTTAGCTTAATCTAACCAGAGACTGCTGGACACAACAGTGAAGCCCAGGCCCACACACTTCAGTGTCCAAGCCTCCCAGCAACAGGACACATGAATGCTGTACAGGGATCACCAGAGGCATATGGCCCCAGTTCCAGAGAACAAAGATGTCCAGTGGTTATGGTCATTGACTCGGCCTCATGCTCACAGCATGAGGCATAGGTGAGACCACACAGAGGCAGAGAGACCCATCCAGCTTAGTGTGGATGCCCAGGCTGATGAGAAACACCCACCAAAGGGACATGGAATGTGTATCACACACATATTTGACATCTCTGCGAAGAACAAGAAAAACCCTACAGCAAGGTAAACCGTATTTGGTAGAGTCAGGAAAGTAAAGGACTCACTGGATTTTACTTTCTTGGGATGAAGGAGGGGAATCTGCCTACAGAGGCTCATGTGGTTTTAATCTCCCAGTGGCTTTTACAGATGAGATCCAGACTCTTTTATCATATTTCCTGTGTGGGGCAGATGAAAAGCAGGCAGAAATTATACTTCATTTAACATCAGTAAAACATAAAATAATATAAAGTCTGGCTACCTACCTCACTAATCAGCCATGAAAAATGAGTAAAATGAGATAAAGGTAATTATGTGTGTAAATAAACCATATCTACAGACAATGAAAAGAATGATCATAGGAAAGCAGTTAATGTTGATGTTTATGGTGATGATTATGATGGTTATTTCAATGGTGATGGTAATGACGGTGGAGATAATGGTTTGGTGGTGATGTTGATGATGATGATGATGATAATGATTCTGCAGCCAGGGGTTTCCTCTCTTTTCTGTTTGTGTTGAGAGATTTTATAAATAGAGCCCCAAGGATTATGCAGCTTGTGTGAGTCATGATGTTACCAGATGAGTAATGACATGAGAACTAACTCCTGATTCCCTGGCCCTATGACATTGTGACCACTCATAACAGAGACACTGTAAAATGTGAATGTGGGTAACAAGGAATTCCCTTTCCACTCATTTACAATGACACCTTCTTTGTTTCTCTTGGTGTCTAACTGTAAACCTTTAACATTTCTATTCCTAACAAACTCACCTTTTCTAAGATGATATAATTTATCTCTGTGATGCCCTGTTCTTCCTTCTGGATCTACAATAAAAGATTTTATACCCATATATCTAGTAAAATGTGTTCATGAAAATAATGTTATTTCAATACATGACTGAAACTATGGTCATCATTCTCCCTGTCCTAGTTCCAAAGAGTCTGCTCAAGTCCCTATGCCTGCTGTAACCAGTGAACATGAACAATGGAGGCTGACAATTTTAATGGAAATTTCTTTCTAAAGATACCCAATAAAAGGTCCATTATAATGTGAATATGTTAGGTTTTGTTAAAATTAAATAAATTGGCCCCAACTAACAACCCTTAAGCCAATAAATAGCCAGCTGTGAACATTAAGTATTAAGTACATTTTTCAAATTTGCATGTCTGATGGAAGAAAGTGTTTATTTTAGATAAAGAACATTATATGTTGTGAGGAAGATCCCAGATCCCTCTGACCACAGTGACCACCCCCCGGAAACATAGCCAAGGGTGGCTGGGAGTGTGGGTTTCCTGTCAGGGGAGAAGTTCCCTTTCCTGTGAGCAAATCTGTGTTAGAAAATCTCTTCATTTCCCTCCCTCTGAATCACAACATCACTGAGAACACTAGACTGAGAAAACAAGTCATGAATCCACTGCCACAATAATTTCAACAAAAGTATAATTTTGAACGCTACATATAAATAATCACTTTTTCATTTCTAGCCTTTCATTCATATTAAAACGTGATGATTCCTGGTGAGATTAGTTTGGCATATCCGCAATGTGCCCTAGACTTTTGAGAGGAAAGAGTT
>NW_026521433.1:0-76064 GCF_021234435.1 Artibeus jamaicensis | reverse complement strand
TGCACAGGGAACTTAGACATAATCACAAAACTTCCAGCATCAAAAATTCAGGGTGTCTGACCTGCCTGTGCTGGGAGGGCATTACTCAAATCAGAAATATCATCTATTAAGAAACAAGCTATTGAGAATGATTATCTTTTACTTCTGATATTTTTGTGAAGGTGATATTACTTGTGTAAAACTATAATAGTAATGTTTGGTAGTTATGGGTAAACTAGAATTTTGGCACTCAGAAACTGTACACAAATGGTAATTCTTATTAAATCTGATTGAAAATGCATGGAGACTTAAAGATATCACCCACTCTCCTAGTCCACCCCTTCTTCTTATGCTTAGAAAGGAGAGGATGCCTGTTGATATCATTCCATTGTGTCTGAAAAACCAGTTGATCCCCTATATCTGACACACATGCTGAGTAAGTTCAAAAGAAGAGATGCGCCCACAGAAGTTCCCGAATGACCAAAGTCTCAGACCTCAGTCCCTCTCTATTGCATGGGAAAGTTGTCCTACATGTGAATTTCAACTTCAGCCCCAGGGTACATCCTGCCCTTGGCTATGGGGTATCTCAGCTTTCTCCTCACACAGGGCAGACATCTCTGGGTAAGGCAGAGCTGTGGTCAGTGGTCTAGAAGAATATTAGACTGCTGGGTCTCTTCCTGTGCCTGGTGGCAGCTCCTCAGGGTGAGTGTTGAGTGTTTCAGATATCAAAAACAGGTCTAAGAAATGATGGTGACTGAACATGAATGACAGGGACTCATGTTCCTTGCCCCGCAGTGTCATATGCCAGGTGCAGCTACAAGAGGCAGGACAAGGCCTGACAAATCCCTCACAGATGCTCTCCCTCACCTTCACTGTTGCTTGTTACTCCATCACCAGTGGTTACTACTGGGACTGGATCCACAAGCCCCCAGGGAAAGGGCTGGAGTGGACTGGGTGTGTATGTTATAATAAGAACACTTACAACAGTCCCCCCTCAAGAGCCATTTCCAGTCTCCAGAGACATGTCCATAAACTGTTCTCCCTGCAGCTGAGATCTGTGGTCACTGAGGAAGCAACCTTGTATTACTGTGGAAGAGACATTGTGAGGGAAATCTACATGAACACAAACACAAACCTCACTGATGGAGGCAGGAACGTCGGGTTGCAGGCTGCATTCAGTACACCATGGGACACAGTGGAAAACTACACTGACACTGCTCCACAGACTCTGACACAGCAGGACTGCTTTTCTGGCTCCTCTGTTCCTGCATCATCACCTTCTTCTGCTCCTGGGGAGACACCCATCCAGTGTCCCCCATGGTACTGGCCTCGGAGCTCCTGGCTGTGTGCTCTGAGAATGAGCACCTGTGACCTGTACATCAGAGTGACACCCCTATAAGCCAAGTCAGCACTGGATACACTAACTAGAAAGGTGTTACCTGTGTCTAACCCTGCCCATGACAAGCCAGGAATTTCTCACAATGGCCTCTGCAAGTCCCAGGAGCTGGAAGAACAGGAAACAACAAGGTCAGACACTCTCCTGTCTTCATATTAATTATGCTTGCTTTTGTTCTGTTATTAAATCTCATCACTCACATGGTTCTTGTGAGAGTGGGGATCCTACACATGTACTAAGAGCAGGAGAGAAGGGACCCCTTGGGTCATTACTATGAAACTCATCACAGCATGTGTGGTTTATTGATCAATAAAAGTGCAATGGAATTGGGGCCACACACAGGGATAGACAGATGAGACTTGCAAAGAAACCTGAGGGCTTCAGCGTCCCCCGAGGCCACTGATTGCTTCTGGACTCAGGGGTGTCACTGAGTCAGTGCATCAGGCAGCTTCAGGAAAGGGGCTCCCTGGTGGCTCATAGAGTCCTGCTTTGGGCTTCCTACAGAGTCAGTGGGATTTAGTAAGACCAGTTCTCTATGTCTAGAGATGTCAAAGCACATGGGGTCCCAGAGGGAGCTTCCTGAAGTCAGAGTTTAGTCTTTAATTCTGCACTTGAGCTGCTGATAGTCCCGTGTCCTGGGAGTCCAGACAGGACTGTCCCCTGCAGTGTGCAACCTGGGCAGCAGGGGGCACATGAGACACATGAGCTCAGGGTGGCTGCTTCAGGATCAGGTGCAGAGGGAGCTGGGGAGAGATTTTTCTCTAAGAGACTGTGTCTTCCTCTTCCCATAAAAATATCTAAATTACAGTTAGACATGAGGTGACTGTAAATGTCCAATTTCTTTAGAGCATTTACCAAACTGAGTAAGACATGAGAACCACAGTCAATAAGGGTATTTGTATGAAGTCTTTATATTTGAATTCTAAGGAAGTGAACATAGGGATAATTTAACTAACTCACTATGTGGAAAATTTTGAAGGCACACTGGCCTAGTAAGAAGACATTTAGGTATCAAGGCCAGATTGGCCCAGGTGGTGTCTGTGTCACTGAAAGGTGAATTCAGAATGAGGAGCATATCCTGTTGGGGCTGGTTCCTCATTGGGAGAAACTGTGTCAGCCAGAGCTTAGGGACCTGCCAGGGGACACATATTCTCACATGTGGATTAGGACCTGGTCCATCAGACTCCTACTCAGCATGGTCTCTGTGTCCTCTGCCTTCTCTCAGGTATGGTCAGCACTTCAGCTATGAAACACACTGCCACATGCATATGCAAATAACAAGAGGTAGACTAGGTTAAATGTGTTTTTTTCTGTGCCCTGAGAGCATCACCCACAGCCACACCTTCCACTGAAGAAGACCTGAAGACATAGCCCCTCATCATGGACTGGAGCTGGAGAAACCTCTTCCTGTTGGCAGTAGCTATAGGTAAGAGTCTTCCCAGACCCCTGGTTGAGGTGGGAATCAGGAATATCGAAGTGAATTTTACTCACTCCTGTCTCTTCTCCTAAGGTGTCCACTCTCAAGTGCAGCTGGAGCAGTCTGGTGTTGAAGTGAAGAAGCCTGGGGCCTCAGTGAAGGTCTTCTGCAAGGCTTCTGGATACACTTTCACCAGTTACACTATTGACTGGGTGAAACAGGCCCCAGGACAAGGGCTTCAGTGAATGGGGTATGTCAACTCTAACAACAGTGGCACTGGATATGCACAGAAGTTTCAGGGCAGAGTCTCCTTGAATGAAGACAAGTACACTAGCACAGCCTACATGGAGCTATGCAGCCTGAGAACTGAGGACACAGCCATATATTACTGTGTGAGACATACAGTGATGGGAAGTCAGGGTGAGTCCAGACACAAACCTCCTTGCAGGAGACAAGAGGCCTGGGCTGCAGGGGTTGCTCAGGACACCACAGGACACTCTGGAAACTTGAGCACAGAGACCAGCCCCAGGGAAAGGTGTGTGCCTGGGTGGGGAAGAAAGGGGCTTCCTCTTGGGAGCAGTGATTTCTTCTCAAAGCTCTCAGCTGCATGCAGGGGTGCTGGTTCCTTCTTTTTGGTTCTGGTTTGCCTCATTCTTACTGCAGACAGCAAAGGGGGGAGTGATACTGTCTGTTTGCAGATGAGATTCCACCCTGTGCACAGGACATTTCCTTCACCGCTGTCCTGTTTATCATTTTTCTTCCTTGAGAATGAACTACCATTAGTGCTCTCATCTTCCCTGTGGTTGGAAATGTTTCCCACGAAGAGGGAAACAGCCCTGTCCAGGCCCCTCTGTGCTGAGCTCACATTCTCTATCCAACATACACACAATGTTCTCACACGTCTGTTTCCTTCCAGCAGGCACCCCTCACCCCACGTGTTGTGAATATTCCCAAGAACCCCTGCCACTCAGTTCTCTATTCTCCTTCCACATGTTACCCCTGCCACTCAGTTCTCTGTCCTCCTTCCACATGTTACCCTCTTGCTCTTACTTTACTGGGTGGTTGTGGAAACCCACACTAACATCTGGTTTCAATAATCTCTGTATATTTACTTTGGTTTTCTCTTTGAAACAATATATGATTGCATTTATGTCTCAAACAAACAATTCTGGATAATCTCTCCCATGTCAACACCTTCAGCTCACTCACCCCTAACATCACCACCTCTGCAGAGCCCTGTCACACAAGAGAACATTCAATGGTTCCAGCAACAGAAATTTGGATGTTTCTAAGCATCTGAGTTCAGCCATCCTTGTTCTATGAGTTTTAGAGTCTTGGCTGTCAGCCCAGAGTCCTGGAAAAACGCTTACTTGTCAGAGCGCTGGGAATTGTGTGGGAGTGGGAGTGTGTGCATGTGTGCACACAAACCTTAACTACTTTACATATGTGTTTGTGATGGTGTCATTGTGCGCTGTGTGTGCACATGTATGAGCTAATCTCTGCTGTGAGTCTCCCACAGCTCACAGAACAAAGGCCTTCCCACACAGCAATGAGAACTGGTTTTTGTAGAGAGAGCAGCCCACTGGTAAGCCTGTGTTTCCCTTTCTGTCAGCTGGGTGTGAGCCAAGGAGAAGAGTGTGTCATGGACACAACGTGCTTGAGGATCTCCTTGGTAGAAACTGACTCCTGAATGTCTTAGGTAATGCCTGTAAAGAGGTTGAGAGTTGAGGCATCCTTTACTCAAAATGTCCTCCTTGTCTCCAAGTGACCTGCCCCAGGTGAGCTACATGAGGGAAGCTAAAGACAGGTGAAGTCCAGAGAGGGGCTGTAAAGATGGGGTGCATGAGAGCAATGGATTGTTCACACTTTTCTCTTGGTACTTGAGCAGAACACACACAGTCACACACAGAGTCACCATCCAGTCACACAGTAGTCATGCACACAGTCAACCACATACAATCTCACACACTCATTATCATGTATAGCCACACACAGTCACACAGAAACACACATTTCCACACAGTCATACACAGTCCCACAGTCTCGTACACAGTGATGCAATCACATTCACATATAGTCACATAGTGTTACACAAACAGGTTAACACACAGTTACAAACACAGACAAGGCTTCACACACAGCCATGCACAGTCACTAACACATACAGCCACATAGTGTAAAACACTGTCACAGAGTCACAAAGAGTCTCACGCACGGTATCACACAAAGTCACACACAGTAGCAATCATATACACTGTCACACACAGTCACAAGCTTGTTTTTCAAAAAGAAAAACTTCTTATGATGTGCATTCACACATAAGAAGTGATACAGAAATGTTCACATCATTGCACACTGTTTTCTGTAAAACATATCAGGGTTTTTCTACATGGTAATAGCCAGTCCATAAAATTGCCAGGGTAGATATTTCTCCTGCTACTGTTGTTACATGTACTGAATAGATTAACTTAACTAATGCTTGTTTTATTTTTTAATTTATTGTTAATTAATTAATTTTTAAAATTATTTTTTAATTACAGTATTCTTTCTTTTACTCCCT
This sequence comes from Artibeus jamaicensis, assembly GCF_021234435.1. Taxonomy (NCBI): domain Eukaryota; kingdom Metazoa; phylum Chordata; class Mammalia; order Chiroptera; family Phyllostomidae; genus Artibeus; species Artibeus jamaicensis. The sequence continues at coordinate 70,712 of NW_026521433.1, read as the reverse complement.
TCAGAGCCCACCCGCCGTCCCCCCCACCTCCCACACCTTTCCACCCCCCTTACTGTCCATGTGTCCTTTATGGTAGTTCCTGTAAATCCTTCCCCCTTTTACACTGAAATACCATCCCCTCTCCCCTCTGGTCGCTGTCAACCTGTTCTTGATTTCAGTGTCGTTGTTTTAATTTTGTTTTCCTGTTTGCTTTGTTGTTTAGCTTCCTGTTAAAGGTGAGATCATATGGTATTTCTCTTTCACCACCTGGCTTATTTCACTTAGTATAATGCTTTCCAGTTCCATCCAAGCTGTTGCAAAGGGTAGGGACTCCTTCTTTCTTTCTGATGCATACAATACCATGGTGTATATGTACCATATTTTTAATATTTTATTTATTTATCTTTAGAGGGGAAGGGAAGGAGAGAGGGAGAGAAACATCAATGTATGGTTGCCTTTCGTGCGTCCCCTGCTGGAAACTGGCCTGCAGGGACTGGGCTGCAACCCAGGCATGTGCCCTGACTGGGAATCGAACCGCGATTGTCTGGTTCACAGGCCCGCGCTGTACCATAATTTTTTGATCCATTCATTTACTTATGGGCACCTAGGTTGCTTCCAATTATTGGCTATTGTAAATTGTGCTGCTATGAACATTGGGGTGCATAGGTTATTTTGGATTGGTATTTTAGGGTCCTTAGGATACAGTCCAGCCATGGAATTGCTGGGTCAAACGGAAGGTCTATTTTTAGTTTTCTTAGAAAATTCTATACTGTTTTCCATAATGGTTGTAACAGTCTGAATTCCCACCCCTTTTCCCCAAAACCTCTCCAACATTTGTTGTTGCTTTGTTTATGATGGCCATTCTGACTGGTGTAAGGTGGCATCTCATTGTGGTTTTAATTTGCATCTCTCTGATAGCTACCGATATTGAGCACCTCTTCATGTGTTCCTGCATATTCTGTATGTCCTCCTTGTAGAAGTGTCTGTTCAAGTCCTTTGCCCATTTTTTAATTGGGTTATTTGTCTTCTTGGAGTGGAGTCGTGTAAGTTCTTTGTAATTTTTGGAGATTAAACCCTTGTGTGAGGTATCATTGGCAATTATGTTTTCCCACACAGTTGGTTGTCTTTTTATTTTAATACTATTTTCTTTCGCCATGTAGAAGCTTTTTATTTTAATGGGATCCCATTTGTTTATTCTTTTCTTTATATTCTTTGCTCTAGGGGACATATCAGTAAAAATGTTGCTGCGTGAAATATCTGAGATTTTCTTGCCAATGTTTTCCTCTAGGATTTTAATGGTGTCATGGCTTATATTTAAGTCTTTTATCCACCTTGAGTTTATTTTCATGTATGGTGTAAGTCGGTGCTTGTTTCATTTTTTCACACATAACTGTCCAGTTCTTCCAACAACATTTGTTGAAGAGGCTATTCAGTCCATTTTATGTTACTGTTGCTAAAATCCTCAACAAAATATTGGCAAATTGCATCCAATAATATATCCAAAAGATCATACACCATGACCATGTGGGATTCATCCCACGGATGCAAGGATGGTCAAACATTCACAAATCAGTAAATGTAATACATCACATTACAAAAAAAGCGAAGACAAAGACCACATGATCATATCACTAGATGTGGGAAAAGCTTTTGATAAGATACAACACCCATTTATGATAAAAACACTCAGCAAAGTGGGAATAGAGGGAGCATTCCTCAATATAGTAAAGGCCATATATGAGAGACCTACAGACAACATCATAGTCAATGGGCAAAAACTAAAAGCTTTTCCACTACGATCAGGAACAAGACAAAGATGTCCACTTTCACCACTCCTATTAAGTACAGTATTGGAAGTTTTAGCCAGAGCGATCAGGCAAGAAAAGGAAATAAATGGTATCCAAATAGGAAAGGAAACAAAACTGTCACTGTTTGCAGATGGCATGATAGTGTACATGGAAAATCCTATAGACTCTACCCCCAAATTGCTCAAACTAATTAATGAACTTGGCAAAACAGCGGGTTACAAAGTCAATATCCAGAAATCAAAGGCACTTTTGTATACTAACAATGCATCAGCAGAATCAGAAATAAAAAAATCCCATTTGATATAGCGAAAAGAAAAATAAAATATCTGGGAGTAAACCTAACCAAGGAGGTAAAAGACCTGTACGCAGAAAAGTACACAGCACTGAAGAAAGAAATCAGAAAAGACTCAAATGAAAATATATACCTTGTTCATGGATTGGAAGAATTAACACCATCAAAATGTCCATACTGCCTAAAGCAATGTACAGATTCAATGCAATACTTATTAAAGTACCAATGGCATATTTCACAGACATATAACAAACACTTCAAAAATTTATATGGAACCATAAACGACCCCGAATAGCAGCTGCACTTTTGAGAAAGAAGAACAAAGTAGGAGGGATCACAATACCTTATATCAAACTGTATGACAAGGTCACTGTAATCAAAACAGGTTGTTACTGGCATAAAAACAGGCACATTGTCCAGTGGAACAGAACATAGAGCCTAGAAATCGACCCAATTCTCTACAGTCAATTAATATTCAACAAAGGGGGCAGTAACATAAAATGGAGTAAAAATAGCCTTTTCAACAAATGGTGTTGGGAGAACTGGACAGCTATGTGCAAAAAAATGAAACTTGAAAACCGACTTACACCATACACCAAAATAAATTCAAGGTGGATAAAAGACTTAAATATAAGCCATGACTCCATTAAAGTCCTAGAGGAGAACATTGGCAAGAAAAGCTCAGATATTTCACGCAGCAACTTTTTTACTGATATGTCCCCTAGAGCAAGGAATATAAAGGAAAGAATAAACAAAACAAATGGGACCTCATCAAAATACAAAGCTTCTGAATGGCTAAAGAAAACAGTACTAAATTAAAAAGACAACCAACTGTATGGGAAAACATATTTGCCAATGATACCTCAGAAAAGGGTGTAATCCCCAAAATATACAAAGAACTTACACGACTCCACTCTAAGAAGACACCTAACCCAATCAAAAAATGGGAAAAGGACTTGAACAAACACTTCTCCAAGGAGGACATACAGAACATTCAGAGACACATGAAGAGATGCTCAATATTGTTAGTTATCAGAGAGATGCAAATTAAAACCACAATGAGATACCACTTTACACCAATCAGGATGGCTATCTTAATCAAAGCAACCAACAACAAATGTTGGAGAGGTTGTGGGGAAAAGGCGTCCTTAGTCCAGTGTTGGTGGGATTGCAGACTGGTACAACCATTATGGAAAACAGTATGGAATTTTCTCAGAAAAATAAAAATCAACCTGCCTTTTGACTCAACAATTCCACTGCTAGAATTATATCCTAAGAATCCTAAAATATCAATATCAAAGAACCTATGCACCACAATGTTCATAGCCACACAATTTACAATAGCCAACAGTTGAAAGCAACCTAGGTGCCCGTCAATAAATGAGTGGATCAAAAAATTGTGGTACATATACACGATGGAGTTCTGTGCAGCAGAGAGAAAGAAGGAGCTACTACCCTTTGCAAAAACATGGATGGAACTGGAAAGCATTATGCTGGGTGAAATTGGCCAGGCGCTGAAAGACAAATACCATATGATCTCACCTTTAGCAGGAAACTAAATGACAAAACAAAAAAAAACAAGCAAAATAAAAAGAAAGACACTGAAATAGAGAACAAGGGGACAGTGACCAGAGGGCAGAGGGAAGGGAAGTTAAGGGGAGAAAGGGGGAGGGATTTGGAGGAACAAGTATGAAGGACACAGGGACAAGAACTAAGGGTGGTGGAGGTGGAATGGAAGTGGGGACCGTGGAGGGGGGCTGGGAAAAAAGCAGAAAACTGTACTTGAAAAATAACTAAATAAAAAAATAAAGCACCAATGGCATATTTCACAGACATAGAACAAACACTTCGAAAATGTATATGGAAACATAAACGAGCCTGAATAGCAGCTGCTGTTTTGAGAAAGAAGAACAAACTAGGAGAAATCACAATACCTGATATCAAATTGTATTACATGGCCACTGTAATCCAAACGGCATGGTACTGGCATAAAAAACAGATACATAGACCAATGGAACAGAACAGAGAGCCCAGAAATAAACCCAGCTCTCTACAGTCAACTAACACTTGTTGTATATTTGCCTCCCAGAGTAAATATTACAGCAATTATTATATATGAAATTGTGTGCTTGGAATTTATGTGACCCTGAGAATTAATAAATAGATCTATAACTGCAAAGGATAATCATGAGCATATTTTCACTTACTGCCCCAGGGATTCCAGTGACCTATTCAAGAAAGTTCTCCCAACTCACCTTTAATCATTAGTTAATAGCACAGCAAACATCACCACCAACTCCTGTGTCATGATACAAAAATTTAATTTTTTTATTTTCATGACCTCAGTTCAGCATGCTAAACTGCGTTTTTATCTATAAATTTGTGTTCCCTAATAATCATTATAATGTCAGTAGAGTGCACAATTAACACATAGTCACATGAATGGGGACAAAAGTTGGGTAGAATGTCCAGGAAAAGTTCATAGGAAGGTAAAATGTGGAAGAAGCCTACATTCTGACTGGTGACCCCATGAACCTCTTTCTCTCTGCTACATTCTCTGCTTCTTGTAGTGAAAGAGTGAAGGAAAATGAGGACAGAAACACAAATGTCACCACAGTATAGTGTAAATGCAGTGTGCTGATGGTGTCTGAGATGGGACTGACCTGTTACAGAGCCTGGCCAGGTCGCACAGCTTAGATGTTATGGGAACAACATAAAAATTGTGAAATTTAGTTTTATGTATTTTTTTTAAATTGCTAATTGTGACAGAAAAAATATAGCATCTTAACTACCTGAAGTATAAACTTAGGGGTGGAATTCCTATACCATATGACACTTCTATTTTCAGTTTTTGAAAAGCCTCCATACTGTTTTTCTTAGTGTGTGCACAAGGGTTCCTGTATCCATATTTTTACAAACGCTTGCTGTTTTGTTTAGTTCATTTTTTTTAACAGTGGCTTCCTAACGAATGTGAAGTGATATTGCATTGTGGTTTGACTTGCACATCTCTAATTTTCACTACTGTTAACCATTATTGCAGACACGTGTTGGTGGTTTGTAGGACAGCTTTGAGAAATACGTACTTCATTTTTCACCCCTCTTTCCCTTCAGTTGTACAGAAATATGATCACTCTGCACTGCATAAGCATAAAGTGTACAGCACAATGACTGAGCTTACATATCTCATGAGATGATGACCACAGCACTGTAGTTAACATCTATCATCTCATACAGACACAGTACAACACAAAAGGAAGAGGAGACAGAAACATGGAGAAAAAATGATTGAAATGTGAGTCATGTTCTAATGAGACACTTAGAGGATGTACTCTCCTTATGAATGCTCACACATCTGCACAGCAGTGCTGCACCCAGTCCTCATGCCATCCATTCCACCCCCAGGGAGCAGTTATCCTGTACCTGGAAGTTTGTACTTTCATGTTGTCAACACCAGATTCTCCCGCTGCCTATTCCCCACCCCTGCTGACCACAACTGTGACCTTTTAATTGTTGTTTTTAGATTCCACATACAATATCATATAGTGTTTGCCTTTCTGCATCTCACCTTCTCTGTCTAAAAATATGTCCTCAAGGCCCATTGCTGTTGTCACTAATAGCAGAATTTTCATTTTTTATGGCAAATTATATATATATATATATATATATATATATATATATATATATATATATATATATTCCTTTACCCATGCCTTGGCTGTTGTATAAATGCTAAATTAACATAGAAATTAACATAGAAATACAGACAACTCTTTTATATAATGATTTTGTTTCCACTGAAAACACCCATAGGTGGAATACCTGGGTCATAAAGCAGTTCTGTTTCTAATGTTTTGAGGAAATTCCAAATATTGTGCAGCTACACCAGTTCACATTACCAGTAATAGTGCAGAGGGTACCATTGCCTGCATATTCTCTAGCCCAGGCTCACCCCTCTACATCTTTTCAGTTCTGTAGACCCACCCTTCTAAGACAGGACCCATAGGGCAATGGGGCTCTTGATGGGCACCCAGGAGAGGATGTCATCTGCTGGATGGGGCCTCACCACCTTGCCTTCTCTCCAGCAAATGACACTTTGGAATGATTTGTGCCCTGATAGTCGTGTTCCTGGTTGAGATATTCCCAGGAAGAGCAGATGTGGATCCAACAGCTCAGGTCTCACTGATCCTCCAGCAGAGACTCGTTCCCTTACTACAGAGACCCGAGTCCTTATAGGGGTCAAGACCACAGGAGTGACTGAATATCTCAGCCAGACCCACCCTCAGAGGGCTGTAAAGCTGGGCACTAGGCTTGGGGGAGAAACTCTTTTTCTCCACTATGGTCATGCTGTGGTCCACTCTCCTGCTGCTGACCATTTCTTTCTGTGAAAGCTCCAGGCACAGACACCCTCATGGGTGAAAAGACTCCTGTTCTCATCCTCAAGTGGCTTCACTTCTTCTTGTCCTTTCTCTGAAGGGGTTCTCTCTCAAGTAAGCCTGCAAGAATCTGGCCCAGGGCAGAAGACACTTCCCAGAGTCTCACACTGACCTGATCCTTCTCTAGAATCTTACTGAGCCCTACTAGTATAGATATCGGCAGGATTCCTCAGCCACCCAGGAAGGTGCTAAAGTGACTCTCAGATGTTTGGTGAGATGATGATAATAATCATATCCCATCTCTGAAAAGCTGGCTCACAATCTCCAAAAACACCTGCAAAAAAGCAGCATGGGCCTGGCAGACACAGCCACATGTTACTGTGCATGAACGGCACAGAGACAGAGACCAGGGGCCTTCTGTAGAAGAATGTGGGTGGGTCTCAGGTGAGCCCCATGTCTGCAGAAGAGGAATGGGTGGGGAGACATCATTTCCTGACATGTTCTGGGGGTTCCCATCACCTCCCAATAGCTCAGAGATCCACCTCACTTCCTTTCCTTTCCTTAGAAGAACAGCATCCCTATTAGTGGTACAAGCAGATGAGATTATGAATTTTGTTTCAAGGACATTTAACACGACAAGGTCATTTACCTAGGGAAGAATCATCCCCCACATGATGTCACTGTTTCATGGGCTCCTGTCTTTCCAAAAAGCAGAAAATATAAACACAAAATCTGCCTTTGTAAAAAGATTGTATTTCGTGTTAGAAAAGCATAAACTGATAAGAAAGATTGGCGCTCCATCTCCTTGTTCCAAGCTCGCACCAGAACAATAATTGAAAAGTCAGTTAAAGTGTAGCTGGTCTTAAACTTCATAAACAGGAGCAGGGAACGCAATGGGAGGAGAGGAGGGTGAGACACCTCCCACTGGTGCAGTGACTGGGAAACCCGAGGGATATTGCAGCAGGGAGCTTCCTCCCTCTGGGAGTGTGGGGTCCAGCCCATGCAGGTGTACCCAATCGACAGCAACAGAGATAGAAATGGGATGCAAATAGTATCTGGTGATGGGAAACTATTGATGAGTTTCACCTGGGAGACTCTGAGGGCAGCATCATAGAAAGGGAATGACCCCATTAACACCAGGATTTGTGACTGCTGGAGTGGCCATATGGCTGTTCCAGAACAGTGAGTGTGTCTGCCGGGTCACCCAGTAGTGACTTTGGTCCTCTATTTTTCTGAAGGACTGATGGCTGAAAACTGGTTGGAATCTGGATTGTGTGGCTTGAGGAAGAGGAACAACCATCTGCAGAGGCAAGCAACAACTTTTTCTTTTTTAGCCTCTTATTCTTTTTTTCTTTCATATTTCTTGTTCTCTTTCCTTGTATTAGTCTATTTTTCTTTTTTATTACTATTTTCCACTTTAATTTTTCTACTCTTAATTTCATTTTTATATTTCTATATCTATTTTTTTGCTTTCTTTACCTTCCTTCTCCCCTTTCCTATTCTCTTACTCTATTTTGTTTCTTTTTCCTTCTGTAATACTTTGTTGTTTTTTGTGTTTTATTTTCTTTTTTTGGGGGGATTGAAAATTATAATAATCAAAATTAACATCTTTTTTAAAATTTTTTTATTGATTATGCTGTTACAGTTCTATTCCCCCTTTCATTCCCCTCCGCCCTACCCCCCATCCCCACCATTACCCCCCCTTTAGTTTATGACCATGTGTCTCAAGTCCTTTAGATTCTATATTTCCCATGCTATTCTTGCCCCCCCCCCCCATCTATTTTCTATCTACTGTCTATGCTACTTATTTTCTGTACCTTCTCTCCCCTTCTCCTCCTCCCACTCCTCTGTTGCTAACCCTCCTTGAGATCTTCATTTCTATGTTTCCACTCCTGATCTAGCTGTCCTTTTAGTTTGCTTTCATTTTAGGTGTGGTTGTTAATAACTGTGAGTTTGTTGTCCTTTCACTGTTCATGTTTCTTTAACTTCTTTTTCTTAGATAAGTCCCTTTAACATTTCATATAATAAGGGCTTGGTGATGATGAACTCCTTGAATTTGATCTTATCTGAGAAGCACCTTATCTGTCCTTCCATTCTAAATGAAAGTTTTGCTGGATAGAGCAATCTTGGTTGTAGGTCTTTGGATTTCATGACTTGGAATACCTCTTTCCAGCCCCTTCTTGCCTGTAAGGTCTCTTTTGAGAAATCTGCTGACAGTCTGATGGGGACTCCTTTGTAGGTGACTGTCCCCTTAGCTCTTGCTGCTTCTAGGATTCTCTCCTTCATTTTAATCTTGGCTAATGTAATGATGATGTGCCTTGGTGTGTTTCTTCTTGGGTCCAACTTCTTTGGGACTCTCTGAGCTTCCTGGATTTCCTGGAAGTCTATTTCCTTTGCCATATTGGGGAAGTTCTCCTTTATTATTTGTTCAAATAAGTTTTCCACTGGTGGCTGTGCCTTTCCCCCTTCTGGTACCCCTATAATTCGGATATTGGAGCGTTTAAAGATGTCCTGGAGGTTCCTAAGACTCTCCTCATTTCTTTGAATTCTTGCTTCTTGACTCTTTTCTGTTTGGCCATTATTTGCTTTCTTCTGGTCCACTCCATTGATTTGAGTCCCAGTTTCCTTTTCATTGCTATTGGTGTCCTGTGCAATTCCATTCATTTCAATTAGTTTCGCCTTCATATATTTGTCTAATTTGTCGGTATAATCAACCAGTTCTGTGAGGATCCTGATGACCAGTGTTTTAAACTGTGCATCTGAGAGTTTTGCTATTTCTTCATCGCTTAGATCTATGGGCTCTGGGGCTTTGAGATCTTTTTGAGCCATTTTTGGTCTGTTCTGGCCCTTTAAGTGTGAGAAGCGGTGACTTGGACTCCCAGGTTACTGGGTTGTGACGCTGTATGTGGGGGCGTGGTCAGAGCAGGGAAATGGTGACCCCCTCTGCTGTTTCTCACAGCTGGGTGAGGATCAACGCCTTAGGTGGTTCACCTGGGCCGGGCCACTCAGAGTCGCTGCGTTATGTTGCTGTATGTGGAGGTGGGGTCAGAGCAGGGAAATGGCGGCACCCTCCACTGCCATTCGCGGTGGGGACACGCCCGGCCCCAGTCCAACTGCCCACTCCCTCGCCTGTCTGCCCGCGCACAAATGCGCAACCACAGTCAACACGCAGCACAACTCCCCCGCTGTCTCCCTGGAGGTCGCTGGCCTAGCCGCTCGCTCGGTCGCTCACTAGGTCCAACCCTGCACCTGGATTCCGTGCGTCTGGATTCCACGCCTGAGTCCATCTGACCGAGTCCTCCTGTGCAACCCCGCTCCACCAGCCTCTGGTTTCACCCCTTACCGGTCAGGCTGAAGAATTTGTTGTTAACGGACTTCCGAAAAGTTCAATTTTCCGTGTTCTGGCTGTGTTTTCTGTTGCTAATATTTAGTTGTCTCTAAACTTGGTTGTGTGAGAAGGCACGGCACATCCACCTATGCCTCCATCTTGGCGGAAGTCCTCAAAATTAACATCTTAAGAGATGAGTTTAATAGCAAACAATATAAAGATGAAGAACAAATCCATGAAATATAGTATATCCAAATTAAAAAGTTATCTCAAACTGTTTTTTCTTAATTTTTTTTTAGTTATTTTTCAAGTACAGTTTTCTGTTTATTTCTCCCATCCCAGCCCACCCCGCCCCATGCTAATTTTATTTTTTTCTTATCCTTTTGTTGCCATTGTTGCTGGTGATCTCTTGGCTTTTTTTTTTTTTGCATTGTTTTTCATTTTTGTTTTAGTTTGTTCTGTCAGCAACTTAAAACCATTATACAAAAAAAAATAAGTTTTATGAAGCTGGTGGCATTTCACTCCGATCTCCAAATCAGAGGAATGAATTTCTGGCTGAGGAAGAGTTTGTTATTTCCCTGATCGTCTTCAACAAGAGGGAGAAAATTTGCATCATTCAAATACCTGATAAAGGCCAGGCAGTTAAAGCCTATGGGCCTTGTGTACTCTGCTCTGGGACTTCCCAACAAACAAGGCTCACTCAGAAACCTTCTCCCCATAGTGTGAGACCCACTGGGGGTATTCAGAATGTGACTTAGAGAGGACAATGACTGATCCATGTATGACCACAGAGCCACCTACAGCAGTGACATTTATGCCTGAGCTTCTAACACTCACATTATGATGTCCATTTACATGAGGAACTGAGTTAATCTCAGTCCCCTGATAAGAGAGGAGACAGAACAGGGACAGTATGGACCCACAATAGTGGTTATAGGTCCACACAGACTTTAGCAGCAATTGTCTGTGACAGTTCTGGGTAAACCTGACTCATGTTAGCTGATCTAGGACCACGTCACAGGTGATGCACAAGATTCTTTGTTATACTGAGGGCTCTGAGTCCACAGGTGTATACAGCCTCAGATTGTAGGTAACACTAGATATAGACATCCATTCATGCTCTCATTACAGAAAAGGGGCCCAGCAACCTCACTGAGCATGTCCCACTCTGCTGTGGATTAGGGTCAGGGAAGCAGTGGAGGACAGTGGAGAGGATACAGACCAGATGCTGAGCCCACTGTTACCAGATGTGGCCCAAAGCACGTGGCCATAGCTGTGAACACCAGGGGGCACATCAGGTCCCTGAACACAAGGACCATCAAAGGAGCAGGGTCAGGTGGAGGTTTGGTCTGGTTTCCTGTGTTGTTTCCTCTTCATGTAACAGTTTCCCTCAGGGAAACTCTCTGCATTCCTGATTCTGTGCTCACCTATGAAGTCTCTGAGTTAAAAAAAGTCTTTGTGAGGAAGAAAATATTCTCACATGAACAAAATCAGAGTCTCCTCCAGATGCACTTGTGTGCAATTCCAGTGAATTATCAAATGTGACCTACATCAGCTGAGTCCAACCAGAGGCTCTGTTGACCCAACAGCATGCCCTGTCCCACACAGCTCAGAGTCCAAGCCGGTCAGAAGCAGACACATGTGCTTGCTGGACGGTGGACACCAGAGGCCAGTGTACCCAACTCTGGAGGACAAAGTTCACTATTGGTGATAGTCATTGACTTGGAATCAAGCTCACACCACCAAACACAGGTGATATCACACAGAGGGAGAAGGACCCATGAAATGGTGGTGTGGTTGTTCAGGCTGATGACAGACACACACCCCAAGGGGACCAGGAACATTAATTACACACAGAGTTGAAATCTCTTGGAGGAAGAGGAAAAGTTCTGCAGAAAGTCAAGCCATTATAATAAGTTCTGTTTAGTGACCCAGTTTTGTTTTGTTTTATTTTTTTGTTTTGTTTTTACTAAGATGTGAACAACCAGAGAATATTAGGTCAGTGTTCTCAATGGGGCTCTCTAATAAACCTGTGGGGTTTTCAGAATTTTCCCCCTCAAAATGAAATGTGTGAGTAGAGTCCTGGAATTTGCCATGTCTTCTGGCTGTTGCCCTATGTCCCACACCCTTGACTTAGCCTCCCTGGAATTCAGGGTAATTTGCTTTTACTCTTTTCAATTACAATTAACACACTACACATTATTTTAAATGAGCTTCTAGCCTGCAGCAAAGTGGTCACACATTTATACAATTTGTGATGTGGTTGCCCAATATATCCACTACCCACCTGGTATCACCCATAGTTATTACAATATTTTTTACCTTACTCACTGTACTGTACTGTACACCCCTAGGTTTAATCTGCTACTGCCAGTTTGTATTTCTTTCTTCCTTTACCTTTTTCACCCAGGCTTCCAAATCCTATCCTGCCTCAAAGCCACCACCCTATTCTCTTTTGCTATAAGTCTGTTTCAAATACTGCTAGTTTGGTTATTTAATTCTTTAGATTTCATACTTAAGTGAGACCACATGTTATTCATGTTTTTTCTGTCTGACTTATTTAGCTGAGCATAATGCCCTTTTCATTCACCCACTTTGTAGCAAATGGTGAGATTCTATTTGTTTGACTGAATAAAGTGATGGGTTAATTTCCAAATCAATGGGTTGGCAAAAATGCCCATTATTTCTCCATAAAATAAGATGCATTTCAGTAAAATAAAAACATTAATTTATTTGTTTTAGACACTTCTGCTATCTACTACATGGTATAACATTGATTGTTCTCAGTTAATGCCAATTTTACTGATACCAACTTCAGCTGCTCTACCTGACCATGGAGCATCTCTCAGAAATGAATCTCCACCACAAATCTCCACAAACAGCTTTTGACACATTTGGTCAGTTACAGATCTTCTCCTTCCATGGCATCAATCTTTTTCTTTGTGTTTCTTTTGTATTTTGAGCTTTCTTTAAAATTAAACCATAATAAGTGGAAAATTACATGTATTTTCTTCATTCTTCAATATAAAAATCACCGTACTAAATTTACAAATTGTAAACTTTTCAAATGCACGCTGTTGTGACAGGTGTCACAATACAATCTAATAAAATAGTTGGTAATTTCAAAGAGAAGTAAGTGATACTGGAGCCATCTTACAGAAAAAAAAACCAAATTAACTTTTTGGCAGGCTCAATATATTAATGGCTGGATAATTATGTGAAGGTATTTCTAGTAAAATGACATAAGACAACTTGAACTTTATATATGAGAGGAAAAATTGCAACATAAAGTTCAAGAACCTTGGAAGCATTGGCTTCAGGCTTGCTTAATTTCACCATCCATGTACCTGGGAGGATCTCTTCCCAGTTCTGCACACTGATCCACACTGCATGTGACTTCATGCCCAGGTGACATCCATCTTTGTTGGATTAGGTAACAGCATAAACAATTGTCATGAGCAGACATGAAAACAGATGGAAGAAGTTGGAGATGAAGTTTCTGAAACTGAATTAAAATGAGTCTGAGGCAAACATGTTTCTTGCAGTTCTTATTAGAACTATATCACATGTCCACAGAGCCACAGATGCTGATGGTGAAAATAAGACTTGTCACAGACCCTGTCCAGCAGAGTCCGCCTGTTATGGCTGAAGACGAGAATCAATGCACAGGCGACAACAATCCCATGTGAAAAAAGGGAACAGGCATGACTACTCTCTCAAGGGGAGAGTGCCTATGGGCACCTTGGCCACTCCCTCAAGAGGGGAGTGCCTCGATCCTTGCCTAGACAGGCTTTTATTGTTTTCCTGGGGTCTTACGTCACAGAAAGATTTATTATCTATCACATAGAATATTATGGTCTACATTTTAGGTACAATCAAGGAAATAAAAATAACATGCAAAGGGGAATGGTGATGAGCTCATTAGCTCTGTGCTTGGGAGAACTCATACAGCCTTTGGATATTACCTTGAAGATACAAAATACACATTTGTTGTTTTAGACCAGGGTGATGGAATTTTAGCAAGAGCAAGCCATAACAATCTGTATGAATTTTTTAGGCTTGATTCCCGTGGAAAATCTCAGTTTGAATGTCTGGCTTCTGCCCACCACTTTGCTTCTGTAGGTTTTCCATACAGAGCTGAGTCACATTTGCCAGGCCAAGGCTAATCAGTCTCCTACATGTTTCTTGCTGTTCTTATTAAACCTATGTCACATGTCCACAGAGCCACAGATGCTGATGGTGAAAATATGACTGAACTGCAATTGTTGACCACTTTACATAGAGTTAGAACCAGCAGCCCCACAAAGGAGAAGCTATTTAAATGTTTTATTTATTCTATATCAATGGATAGATATAAATATTGTACTTCGTATTAATTATCATTCATTTATCCTCTGTTATATCATATTAGGCATTAGATTAAGCTTCTCTATAAAGAAATGTCTATAATTCATAATACTTATATGACAATCTTTACCTTCATCTTCACCTAAGCACATCCAGTCCTGAATGAGTTTCTTCTGTGTCCCCAGTATTTGAGCCACAGAGTCTTGAGACTAAAACAAAAGTGAGTCAGTGAGACTGCTGCACATTTGGCACCAAAATCCACTAAAGAAACATGTCCTGAAAGCGCTGTCTGCTTCTCTTTGGAGTTCACTCATCTGTCTCCAATGATCCACACAGACACTCCACCTCCTCCAACACTGGGTGCTCATGCTCTAGGGTCACCCTATATGCTTAGTTCATTCTATGGACACTTTGTACAGGATGTGGTGTCAGATGGTACTTTGTGTCTCCTGAACATGAAACTCCTGCATTTTATTTCTCTCTCTAATTGTCAAGGTTGATCTATCTTGCTGTGTTCATTAAAGGTTACTTTCAAAGGCATCTTTCCTTATAAATCCCTCTATTTTTATGATGATTTACTCAAATCTGTTCTCCTAGGTCATGTACCAATCCCTTTGATCAGCTGGGTCACTAGGGAACACACAGGACCAAATGAATGGAGTCATTCTTTTATCTTTCATATTATTATTTTATTATATTCACCAGGGGCATTATTTTCATTGCTGAGAGATAGATAGATAGATAGATAGATAGATAGATAGATAGATAATAGATAGATAGATTCCCACACACACCCAGACCTGGGATTGAACCTGTATTCTTTTAGTTATAGGCTAGGCAGTCACTGTAATCAACTAAGAAAAACTGGCCAGGGCTGGGGAGTAATTCTTAGAAGACACACTTTCTTGGATAAGTTGCACTCTGGAACCATGCCTTTTGTGCCACTGCCCAACCACACAGCACCCTATATAGTAGAAGAATATGCAAATAGGGTCCCTCTGTTCATGAAAAGCAGCCCGACCCCCAAGCCTACAGCTCTGGGACAGGAACCCAGACCAGGATTCCTAGGTGTTCCCATTCCCTGCCCAGAACAGAACACAGACCTCTCAACATGGAGTTTGGTCTCAGCTGGGTTTTCCTTGTTATTTTAAGAGGTAATTTATGGATAATGAGAGACAGAGTATGTGAGTGGATATGTCTGAGAGAAACAGTGGTTGGTGAAAAATTTTCTAGGCAGGATGTGTAGTGAGAGGCACAGCTTGTATTTACAGGTATCCAATGGGTGGTGCACATATTGGAGTTTGGGGGACTCTTGTTGCATCCTAGGGAGTCTCTGAGACTCTCCTTCATGGCTTGTATTCACATTTAGTAGATCCGGGATGAGCTGGGTCCACCAGGCTCCAGAGAAGGGGTTGGAGTGGGTCTCAGCAATTAGTAGCAGTGGTGGGATATACTACGCCAACTCAGTGAAGGGCCAACTCACCATCTCCAGAGATAATGCCAAAAATGAGCTCTACTTGCAAATGAACAACCTGAGAGCTGAGAATAAACCTGTATATTCTTGTGGAAGTGACACAGTGAGGGGAAGACAGTATGAGACCAGACACAAACCTCCTTGTGAGAGACAAGAGGGCTAGAGTACAGGGGACACTCAGGACACTAGTGGGCACTCAGGTCACACTGAGCTAAGGAAGCAGCTGGGGAAGAGCTGCAGATGGAGTTTAAGGTGGTGTTTCCTGACAGGCGTGGGGTTGACTCTACACACAGAAGTTTCCCTCCAGGAGCCTCCCTCCTTTCATGCTTCTGTGCTGACATCTTCAGTGTCTGAGTTACAGAGGCTTATCATCAGAGAAAATCTTGTTCACATGCTCCAAAGGCAGTATCATACATTTGCTTACTCCTGTCCAAATGAACCATCAATGAATCATCAGACCTTCTGACTTACATCAGCTGATTCAAAACAGAGGTTTTGCAGAACGCAAGAGTGCAGCAGCTCCACCAAGCTCAGAGTCCAAGCTGGCCAGCAGAAGGACACATGCACTCTGTACAGTGGGCACCAGAGGCTTGTGAAGAGGGGTTGATAGTCATGGAAACTCCTGCTTTTTGTTTTATTATGTAGTCTAAGGGAATTTTATTATCCAATGCAACTTTACCTAGAGGGTGTAGAGATTTTTGAATGTTAGAATGTGAGGTATCAGTTGTATTGACTGTCGTTGTAAAAGTCTTAGAGAGATTCTCAACTGCATGCTGATATGCAGCTGCCCCCCACCAGGGTAGTTAGTGCATCTAAAGAAATATACACTATCTGGTATTTCTCTGGGGAGATCTGAGGCAGTTACAGGGAAAGCTGATTGATCACCCTGTGGTCCAATCAGCCCAGACTGTTTTATTTACTTGCTTGTAGACCTCAGGAAGGATCAAGTCTCCATTCTGTCCCCTTGAACAGGTTAACAGCATCTGGAGTTGTTATGCATATTCCAGTGGGATCTGACACAAAGCTATTGCCTTTTAGAATAAAATTCTAATGGGTAGGCAATTTAGAGAGCAAGTCTTGACTCAACAGAGTGATGGGTCATTCAGGCAAATAGAGAAAACTTTGCAATAATTTTCACCTCTGGGTGTCATTTTACTAGTTTGAGATAGGCTTGTCACTGCATTTGTCTCATTACCTCTATGAGCAAGACTGTTTCTTTAAAAAATGTTGTTTTATATAGAGTACATGGGTATCAAGTGTATCTGAGGCCCCTGTAAAGAAATGATGGGTTGTGAGGTGTCTAAAAGCGCCTCTGGACCCCTCTTTCATTATCGGAGTCATCATTTTAATTCATCATTGGCCTATGTGTCTCTTTTTATTAATTTTTCTTTCTCTTGCCTGTTGCTGGGCACGTGAGCTTTCTGTGTTGGTGACTTTCTGTACCTGAACTTTCTTTATTGCTCTGATTTTGTCTAACTGCACACTCTATATTCTGCTCAAGAATTTTTTCTCTGAATCCTTTTTGGGAAAATGGTGTGAATATTTTCTGTAACTGTTTGCTGCTGAAGAGGGATTTTTTCCCCTGCAGATACAAGAGTTCCTTGTAGTCAGAGGAGAGGTGAAGACTGGACATGGAAGAGGGTGGTGATGGCGTCTAGAGGTGATATTCCTTGATAAGGTGTAGGTCTCATAACCTGAAGGAGTCAAATTCTCCTCCAGGAGAATTGTTATTAATCTCAATACTATAGAGGGAGACACAAAAACGTATGATGCAGTCCTGTTCATCAGTGAACAGTAAAAATTTGAAGACAACTCCCTGAACTAGAGCATAATGTCCATAGCTGTGTAGTACAGTCTATTGAAACATAATTTCTACCAGTAAATCTCCCTTATTTTTATCAAAAAGTCAAACTAAGACTCATTCATTCTCTGCAATAAGTCCTGTTTCAATTCAACCTGATTTTTACATAAAGATAACAGGAATAAGAATTGATCATAGGTATTCTCTTAAATGTGCTTTGCCTGATTCTTGTAAATGTCCAGATGGAGTTTTGACTATTGCCAAGTAGGGGGGAAGCCAGGTTACCTGAGTACTTTTAGACATTACCTGCAATATCAATGTTTTGGGGTGAGTTCCTCAAGTTTTGGGGCTACTCCAATGTATCTTAAGACCCTTCATTGTCAACTCCCAGAAAAGCAACATTCACTCCTTGCCTGCAATGGCTTCCATAAACTTTTGAATAAGCAAGTAATGAGTACCCTTCTCCAACCTGCTTTCATTGGCTTCAAAGTCACTCCTCATTCCTTAAAGATTTTGCTGACATCCAGAGAATAAGCATGCCTCTTTCAGACATGAAATTTCAATATAAGTCTTGGTTAATAAAACCACAATTGTCAACTGTCTTTACATGTACTGTTATTGATAAGTCACAGTCCTGCAAATCTATGGAAATGAATATATTGTGATGGAATTAATAATATCCATTAATAGTGTTCAATTTTGGAGGTATCAACTAGTGAGAACCATATAAATGCTTAAGTTTTGCTTATGAAATATAATTTCCACAATTGCTTTAAAAATGCAAGTTTTCTTATGTCTGAAAAACAAAATTATTGAAAACTAGCATTTTTTCAATAAAAGTTACAGGGCTAAAACAATTTTAGGTAATTATGTCCCATAATAATTTTTATGGAACCTATTTGCCAGTATTTTATATTCAGTTTTCCATCAATTTCTGCTACTCTTTATTACACTAAAAAACACAGAATTTAGAGTAAGTCATAATCCTTTCTTTGGATCTGTCTGAGATGTAATATATTTGGAAATGCATCAGGGTCAAAAAATGTCCCTAAATGACAGTAAAAAGAACTTAAAATAACTTGATTATGGATCTGATTATAATGTGAGTGACACAGAAAATTGATTTTCTGTAACAACATTTTAAGATGTCTTAAATTATAAGTGAAATTATATCAGAGCTTTATAGACTCTTGGAGATTTTTATATAATTTGAAAACATCCCTTTTAATGATTAAAATATGTATGTATAAATAGGACATAGTTGTTACTACTTTATTTGGCATACTCCCCATGTACTCTGAGCAAACCAAGTATGTTGAATTGGTTCACAATTTCTTCTTCATAATAAGAAAGTGCAAACCAATGTAGAATTCCAGGACGCCACTTGAATGACCTGAAGCCAATTTTAGGTGAAGAAAAAGTCTCCTAAAAATTAAACCCTGGGAAGCTTCCCATACATATTTGACCAAAAGATTGTGTGTCATTATGAAACAGTATTAAATTATTGGGTATTCATGTACATACTGTTAAAGGTATCAAACATAAATACAGGGTAACACAACTTTACTTCTTACAATAAAGGATATGTGTTTTTAAATAACCAGGTGCCTGATTAACATAATATAGCACATTACTCTTTTTATAAAGTATAGAATCTTTTCTTTCTAGGCAAAAGTGAAACAATTTTTTAACAGATTGAAGAAGAACCAAAAAAACAGTTTTAGTTACTTTTGATACTTAAATTAATTTACCTAATTTAATTCATGATTCAGACGAATTATATAATTCCCTCTAAAGATCTCCTTTTACAACTTTTAAATTGTATACACTGGGATTCTGGCCAAGATGGAGGCATAAGTAGAAGCCCTTCACTTCTTCACACAACCAGAAGGAGGATAATAACCAATCTAAAATCAATAAACAACCAGAAGTGCCAGAGAATCAAACTTCATGGAACTCCAACAACCACAGAATTAAAGAAACAGTCAAACAGAACAACCAGACTGGAGCCCTGAACAAAGAAATAGGGACAAAATGAAAGAACACAGCAAAACTTCAGAAACATAGCTAAGTGATGAGGGTTAAAAAGTGATGGTGCCTAAATGACAGGCAAAGAAACTTGAAATATGGTTATGGATCTGATTATAATGAGATGGCCAACCTATAAGATGTAGAATTTAAAGCCCTGGTAATCAAAATGCTCACAGAACAGAATGAGCTTGGTGGAAAAATGAAAGAACAATTTAAAGATACCCAAAGTGAAATAAAGCAAAATATTCAGCGAACCAGCAGTGACAGGAAGGAAAGTGGAACTCAGATCAATGATTTTAAACAAAGGGAAGAAATAAACATCTAAGCAGAACAGAAAGAAGAAGATTTGAAAAAATGAATAGGGAACATAGAACTCAAAGAACTTATATGTACAACCCATAGACAAGAACTAAAGGGGGAGGGAATGCTGGAGAGATGAGGTTCAGGGTGGAGGAGGAATCAAGGGCAAAAAAATTGGAAAAATTGTAATGGCATAATCAATAAACTATAATTTAAAAATTACAAAAATAAAAATGTAAAATATAAAAATAAAAATTGCATAAACTCTTTGTGGTATACACAGTCTTTTTGCAATTTACATAGTCCCTACTAATTACCCTTCTAAAATTCATTCAGAACTAACTATCTTTAAAATAAATTATTTTCTTCTACTTTTTTTTAATTTTCAAAAATTTTGTTGTTCAATTACAGTTGTCCCCTTTTCCCCCATTGCTCTCCACTGCCCTGCCTTCGACCACTCTCCCACATTTAATTCTGCCCCCTGTTGTTCTGGATGTTGCTGCATGTAAAGTTCTGTGCCCATCTCTCAGGTGAAGAGCTAAACACAGTGACTGACTCGGTTCTGGCCCAATATACAATGGGCCCTCCATCTGCAGAGAATCCTGATCATGCTCAGGGCTGGTGGACCTCACCTGTCATTTTGGAGTCTCCATGGATGCTGGAAAGGGAAATCAGTCCAGTCCTCCAAACACAGTATCCTCCACTTTCATTTGAAGAGGATCCCCTCTTCTGCAGGGAGCAATCCCCATTTTCCCCATTGCTCTCTACTCTCCAGCACTGGACCCCTCTCTAACATTCAATTCTGCCCCTTCGTTGTCCTTATCCGTGGGTCCTTCATTCATATTCCCTGACTTGACCCTTATACTTATGTCCCTTGTGACCTCCCACCCACTCTGGTAACTGTCAGATTATTCTTCATTTTCATGTTTCTGGTTCTATTTTGCTTATTTTTTTTAAATTAGGGTCCACATATAGGTGAGATCATATGGTATTTGTGTTTCTCCTCCTGGTTTATTTTACTTAGCATAATACTCTTTAGTTCTACCCATGATGTCATGAAATGTAGAGGCTCCTTCTTTTTTTCTGCTGCATTGTTTTTTATTGTGTAAGTCTACCACATTTTTTTAATCCACTCATTTACTGATGGACATTTAGGCTGTTTCCAGCAGTTGGTTACTGTAAATCATGCTGCCATGAATATTGGGGTGCATAGGTTGTTTTAAATTGGTGTTTCAGGAGCCTCGGGACATATTTCCAGCAGTGGAATTGCCTGGGCAAAATGTAGTTCCATTTCTAGTGTTTGAGGAAATTCCATGCTGTTTTCCACAGAAGTCTGCCTTCCCACCAACAGTGCAGTAGGGTTTTCTTTTCTCTACGCCATCTTCAGCACTTGTTTGTTGATTTGTTTATGAGGGTCATTCTGACTGGTGTGATGTGGTATTTCATTCTGGTTTTAATTTGCATATCTCTAATGACTAGTGATGTTGAAAATCCTTTATATGTCTATGGCCCCTGTGTATATTCTCCTTGGAGAAGTGACTGTTCAAGTCTTTTGCCCATTTTTTAAATTGGTTTGTTTGTCTTCCTGGAGTGGAGTCATGTGGGTTCTTTATATATTTTGGAGATGGAACTCTTCTCCAAGGTATCTTTTGAAAATATTTGTTTCCCATACAGTTGGTTTTCTTTCCATTTTAATACTGTTTTGTTTAGCTGTCCAGAAGCTTTTTATTTGGATGTAGTCCCATTGGTTTATTCTTTCCATTATATCCCTTGCCCTGGGGATGTATTCATAAAAATACAGCTGTATGGAATATCTAAAATTTTCCTATGTTCTCCTTTATGATGTTACAAATTGTTTTTAAGGATTGTATCCATCTTAAGTTTATTTTTGTGTATCGTGTATATCGGTGGTCCTGTTTAATTTATTTGCGTTTACGTATCCAGTTCTCACAACACCATTTGTTAAAGAGGCTGTATTTCTCAATTGTATACTTCTGCCCCCTTCGTCAAATATTAATTGACCATACATACATGGGCTTATTTCTGGCCTCTGTATTCTGTTCCACTGAGATCATTAGAATCAGATTCACTTTTTCTGTTCTTAGGTCAGTACCAGACTGTTTTGAATATGGTGATCTTGTAAAATATTTTTATATCAGGTATTGTGATCCCTCCTACTTTGTACTTCTTTCTCAAAATGGCTGGGGCTGTTTAGGGTTTTTTATAGTTCCATATACATTTTAAAATGTTCATTATATATCAGTGAAATATGTCGTTGGTATCTTGTAGTGATTGAATTGGATGTATAAATTCCTTTGAGTAGTGTGGACATTTTAATGACATTAATTCTCCCAGGCATGAACTTATTATATAATTCCATTTTTTAATTTATGTTATTGATTATGCCATTACCGTTGTCCCATTTGCCCCCCTTCATTCCCCTCCACCCTGCACACCCCTCCACCCATCCCCCCTTTAGTTCATGTCCATGTGTCACAAGTTCTTTAGCTTCTACATTTTCCATATTATTCTTGCCCTCCCCCATCTATTTTCTACCTGCTGTCTATGCTATTTATTCCCTGTACCTTCTCTCCCCTTCTCCTCCTCCCACTCCCCTGTTTTTAAAACTCCTTGTGATCTCCATTTCTATTGTTCCACTCCTGATCTAGCTGTCTGCCTAGTTTGCTTTTGTTTTAGGTGTGGTTGTTAATAACTCTGAGTTTGTTGTCTTTTCACTGTTCATATTTTTTATCTTCTTTTTCTTAGATAAGTCCCTTTCACATTTCATAAAATAAGGGCTTGGCGATGATGAGCTCCTTGAACTTGAAGAAATTTATCTGCCCTTCCATTCTAAATGAAAGCTTTGCTGGATAGAGCGATCTTGGATGTAGGTCCTTGAATTTCATTACTTGGAATACGTCTTTCCAGCTCCTTCTTGTCTGTAAGGTCTCTTAAGAAGTCAGCTGACAGTCTGATGGGCACTCCTCTGTAGGTGACTGTCCTCTTATCTCTTGTTGCTTCTAGAATTCTCTCCTTCATTTTAATCTTGGCTAATGTAATTATGATGTGCCTTGGTGAGCTCCTCCTTGGGTGCAACTTCTTTGAGACTCTGAGCTTCCTGGGCTTCTTAGAAGTCTATTTCTGTGGGAGCAACTTCTTCACAAATCCCGCTGGTGCCACGGACATGAGTGAATGAATAATGACCAAGACAATGCTGGATCTGATCGGGGTGGAAGATGTGGGCTGTGGCCAGTTTCTCAGTGGAGACAAAGGCCAGCAATAGCCAGTTCCTCCAAGGAGAAAAAGGCCCCAAGTGCCTTGTTCCATAGGCTTTTATTGGGTTGTAATACACAAGAATACAGGGCAGGAAGGATCAAACAGTAGATATCATTTCAAAGAAATCTGAGGGCTTCAGAGTCTGAGTCAGTGTCTGTCAGGAAGAAAGTTGCAGAAATTTTGGGAGATATACTCATTTCCTCTCGGACTCTTATCATATAAATGAAAGCATTCTTAGAGCAGATTTCACACGTTTATCAGCAAGTCTTTGTGATGCCAGATTTTCCCCAGGACATGCTCTAGCAAGGCAAAGAGCTGCACCTCTCCCCAACAGGTATTCAGGCTTAAGGGGATTAGAGCCAGGAAGCACTTCTCCCAGAGGACATGGGGACTTGGGCTATGTCATAGCCAGGGGCCAAGAGTCCATTGCTCTTTGTTGCAACCCCCCAAGTCCTTCCATGAGGGCCTCCCAAGTGATGAAGTCTGGCTTAGGTTGCCCCTTGCTGTGAAGGGTCTTACCTGTCATTGACTTCTGACCAAGCTTTGAGGGCAGGGAGAGGAACTGAGTCAGTGTTTGCTACCAGGCTTTGTCTCCTGTGGCTGGCATTCTGCAGAGGTTGTCCCTCTGGCCCTTAGCCACAAGGGATTGAGATACAATTCCTAAAACTAGGCAGAGCGGTCTATGACATATTTTGTTTTCTAGATTGGGGAAGTTCTCCTTTATTATTTGTTCAAATAAGTTTTCCACTTATTGCTGTTCCTCTTCCCCTTCTGGCACCCCTATAATTTGGATGTTGAAAAGTTTAGAGATGTTCTGGAGGTTTCAAAGCCTCTCCTCATTTTTTTTAATTCTTGTTTTTTCGTTCTTTTCTGTTTGGTCATTTCTTTCTTCCTTCTGGTCCACTCCATTGATTTGAGTCCCAGATTTGTTTCCATCGCTATTGGTTCCCTGTGCTATTCACTTCATTTCACTTAGTGTAGCCTTCATTTTTTCATCTAATTTCTGACTAAAATCAACCAGTTCAGTTAGCATCCTGATCACCAGTGTTTTGAACTCTGCATCTGATAGGTTGGCTATCTCTTGGTCACTTAGAAGTATTGGCTCTGGGATTTTTGAGTTGTTCTTCTGCTTGAGCCATAATGTTTTTGTCTGTTCTTGCCTGTCATGTATGAGGGGTGAAATCTTAGGTGTTTACCGCGGTGGGTCAGCCCAGTTGGTGGGTTGTGACTGGGAGTGGGGTGAGTGAGGGATCTATGGCGTTTGTTCCACTCTCTCTCTCTTGGATTTTGGTCCCCTCTTCTGCTTCCCACAAGCAAATTGGGCTCTTCTCTTGTTGATTCCTGGGTAGGTGGGCTAGTGTTCATTCTAGGACCCTGTGTGTCTCCCCAGTGAACTTTCCTGTGAAAGCGTCTCAGGAAAGAATCTCTCTTGGCACCTCAACCCACGAAAGTTTTTCCAATTAGTGCTTTTGGGCTTTATTTTCCATTACTGGGGCCCTGGGTTTCACAGTCTGTCTCACTGATCATTTTTATTCTTGCCTGGTTTCTCTGAGTGCAAATGTGTGTCCAAGGTCAGCCAGCTGCCTTGCAAGCCTTATTTGGTTTTCCTCCTGTGCCTGCTTGGGTAGCCAATCACCGCCTCCTCCTGCTGGGACCCCTCTCTGCTGGCCATCAACTCCACCCCTCTTCCCTGTCTGGATGAATGGTTCCTTGTCAGACTTTGGACTTCGGTACAGTTCACTTTTCTGTCTGTTTGATTGTGCTTTTGCTTCTAAATCTTTATTGTTCTTAAATTTGGTTGTGCAAGGAGGTAGAGTATTTCCAACTACACCTCCATCTTGGCTGGAAGTCCAAAATGAATTTTTATGCTTCCATTTTTGTCTGTCTTCCACAATTTCTTTTTTTCAGTGTTCTGTAGTTTTCTGAGTACAGGTCTTTTAACACCTTGGTTAAGTTTATTGCTAGGAATAGTATTTTTCTTGTTGCTGTAGGAAATTTAATTTCCCATAATTTCTGTTTCTGATATTTCATTTTTGGTATACAAAAATGTCTTTGATTTCTGCACACTGACTTTCACTTTTCCTTTGACTTTGTATCTGCTGTTTTGCTGAATTCACTTATTAGGTCAAGTGCTTTTTTAGTGTAATCTATTGGGTTTTGTATGCACACTATCATGTCATCTGCAAACAATGACAGTGTTACTTCCTTCTTTCCAATTCAATTACTTTTTAATTTCTTTTTCTTGTCTGATTACAGTGGCTATAATTTCCAAAACTATGTTAAATGGGAGTGGTAAAAAGGTAAAGGCACCCTTGTCTTGTTCCTGATGTTAGGGGGAATTTTTTAAATTTTTTCCTGTTGAGTATAATATCAGCTGTAGGTTTCTCATATATGGTCTTTATTATGTTGTGGTATGTTCCCTCCACTCTCACTTTGCTGAGTGTTTTTTTTTTTTACCATAAATGAGTGCTGTGCTTTATCAAATGCTTTATTAGTGTCATTAAATGTGATCATGGGATTTTTGTCTTTTCTTTTTTTTTTAATCTGATGTATTGCATTTATTGATTTGCAAATATTGGACCATCCTTGTTTACCTGAGATGCAAACCACTTGATCAGAGTGTATGATCCTCTTAATGTATTGCTGGATGCAGTTTGCCAATATTTTGTTGAAAATTTTATCATGTACGTTAATCAGGGGTATCGGTCTGTAGTTTTCATTCTTTGTTCTGTCCTTATCTGCTTTTGGGATTAGGATGACCCCAAAAGTAGGATGATCCTCATAAGTAGAGATTGGGAGTATCCCAGCCTTTTTTTAAAAAACAAATAGTTTGAGGAGGGTAGGGGGTATCTCTCTCTTGAATATTTTTGAAAAATTCTCCTGTGAAAGCTTCTCATCCAGGGCTTTTGTTTCCTGGGATTTTTAAAGAAATATATTACTGATTCTATTTCACTAGCTGTTATTGGTCTGTTCTGGCTTCCTGCTTCTTATCCAGTTTGGAAGATTATACATTTATAGTAATTTTTTTTTTAATTTCACCCATGTATTTAAATGTCTTGGCATATACTTGTTCATAGTAATTGCTTAATATTCTTTGCATTTCTTTGCTAATGGTTGTAATGTCTCCTCTTCAATTTCTGACTTTATTTATTGATGTCTTCTTTCTTTTTTTTCTTGACAAACCTGGTTAAGTGCACATCAACTTTATCTTTTCAAAAGTCCAGATCCTGGATTTGTTGGCCTTTTGCATTGTTCCTAATATCTCTGTTGCATTTAATTGCTCTATTGCTCTGATCATGATTATGTCCTTCCTTCCACTCACTCTTGGATTTGTTTATTGTTCCTCCAGTTCTCTTAGATGTGGGGTTAGTTTGTTTATTTGATTTTTTTCTATTTTTAGGTAGTCTTGTACTGCTCTGAACTTCCCTCTCATGACTGATTTCACTGTCTCCCACTGCTTTCACTGTGTTTTGTGTTGTAGTGAGTTCATTTGCATTTGTTTCCAGGAACATTTTGATTTCTTCTTTGATCTCATTGTTAACCCATTCATTGCTTAAAATTTTGTTATTCAGTCTCTATGAATTTGACTGCTTCTGAGTTTTTTCCTTGAGATTGGTTTCTAGTTTCAAGCAATTTTTCTCTGAAAAATGCTTGATATGATTTCAATTTTTGAAGCTTGTTTTGTATCTTATCAGGTGGTGTATTTTTGAAAATATTCTATGTGCATTTAAAAAGAATGTGCATTTTCCATATTTGGGGGATTTTTTTTGCACATCCATTAAGTCCATTTGTGCCATTCAGTGCCACAATATCCTGGTTGATGTTTTGTTTGGAAGATGTGTCCATTGTTAACAGTGGGGTGTTAAAATCTTCTACTATGAGTGTGCTGATGTTTCTATCCTTCTTGAAATTCCCCAAAATTATCCATATATGTTTGGAAACTGCTATGTTGGGTGCATATATGTTGTCAATTTTATGTCTTCTTTTTTTATTTTATTTATTTTTTTAAATTGATTATGCTGTTATAGTTGTTCTATTCCCCCCTTCATTCCCCTCCACCCTGCCCCCCATCCCCACCATTACCCCCCTTTAGTTTATGTCCATGTGTCTCAAGTCCTTTAGGTTCTATATTTCCCATGCTATTCTTGCCCCCCCATCTATTTTCTATCTACTGTCTATGCTACTTATTTTCTGTACCTTCTCCCCCCATCTCCTCCTCCCACTCCCCTGTTGCTAACCCTCCTTCAGATCTTCATTTCTATGTTTCCACTCCTGATCTAGCTGTTCTTTTAGTTTGCTTTTGTTTTAGGTGTGGTTGTTAATAACCGTGAGCTTGTTGTTCTTTCACTGTTCATGCTTCTTTAACTTCTTTTTCTTAGATAAGTCCCTTTAACATTTCATATAATAAGGGCTTGGTGATGATGAACTCCTTGAGTTTGATCTTATCTGAGAAGCACCTTATCTGTCCTTCCATTCTAAATGAAAGTTTTGCTGGATAGAGCAATCTTGGTTGTAGGTCTTTAGATTTCATGACTTGGAATATTTCTTTCCAGCCCCTTCTTGCCTGTAAGGTCTCTTTTGAGAAATCTGCTGACAGTCTGATGGGGACTCCTTTGTAGGTGATTGTCCCCTTAGCTCTTGCTGCTTCTAGGATTCTCTCCTTCATTTTAATCTTGGCTAATGTAATTATGATATGCTTTGGTGTGTTTCTTCTTGAGTCCAACTTTTTTGGTACTCTCTGAGCTTCTTGGATTTCTTGGAAGTCTATTTCCTTTGCCAGATTGGGGAAATTTTCTTTTATTATTTGTTCAAATAAGTTTTCCACTGATGGTTGTGTCTTTCCCCCTTCTGGTACTCCTATAATTCGGATATTGGAGCGTTTAAAGATGTCCTGGAGGTTCCTAAGTCTCTCCTCATTTATTTGAATTCTTGCTCCTTGACTCTTTTCTGTTTGGCCATTATTTGCTTTCTTCTGGTCCACTCCATTGATTTGAGTCCCAGTTTCCTTTTTTTTTTTTTAAATATTTTATTATTTATTTATCTTTAGAGGGGGGGGAAGGAGAGAGGGAGAGAAACATCAATGTATGGTTGCCTTTTGTGCATCCCCTGCTGGGAACTGGCCTGCAGGGAACCGGCCTGCAACCCAGGCATGTGCCCTGACTGGGAATCGAACCGCGATCGTGTGGTTCGCAGGCCCGCGCTCAATCCACGGAGCTACACCAGCCAGGGCTCCCAGTTTCCTTTTCAACGCTATGGGTTTCCTGTGGAATTCCATTCATTTCCATTAGTTTAGCCTTCATATGTTTCTCTAATTTGTGGCTATAATCAACCAGATCTGTGAGGATCCTGATGACCAGTGTTTTAAACTGTGCGTCTGAGAGTTTTGCTATTTCTTCGTCGCTTAGATTTGTCTCTGGGGCTTTGAGGTCTTCCTGCGACATTTTTGGTCTGTTCTGGCCCTTTAAATGTGAGAAGCAGCGCCTTGGACTCCCAGGTCGCTGGGTTGTGACGCTGTATGTGGGGGCGTGGTCAGAGCGGGGAATGGCGGCGCCCTCTACCGCCGCTTGCCGCGGGGACGCTGGGCCCCGGTCCAATCGCCCACTCCCTAGCCTGTCCGCTCGCCCGCAAATAGGCAACTGCAGTCAACACGCAGCACCGCCTCCCCACTGTCTCCTCTGCAGTCGCTCACCCAGTGGGTTGCTCGGTCGCTCACTAGGTCCAGTCCTGCATTTGGAACCCACAAACCCCTGCGTCTGGATTCGCACGTCTGGATTCCAAGCCCGGGTCCGACTCAGTCCTCCTGTGCATCCCCTCACGAGACTCCGGTTTCGCCCCTTACCGGTCGGGCTGAAGAATTTGTTGTTAATGGACTTCCGAAAAGTTCAATTTTCCATGTTCTGGTTGTGTTTTCTGATGCTAATATTTAGTTGTCCCTAAACTTGGTTGTGTGAGAAGGCACGGCACATCCACCCATACCTCCATCTTGGCGGAAGTCAGCAATTTTATGTCTTCTTGATCAATCCTGCCCTTGAGTATTATGAACTGTCCTTTTGTGTCTCTTTTTCTGGCCTTTAATCTGAAATTTATTTTTTCTGATACAAATAATGCAAACCTAACTTTCTTTTCCTGTCCAATTGATTAACGTATTTCCTTCCAACTCTTTGCTTTCAGTTTTATAGGGCTTTTTTTTTCCTGAGGTATGTCTCTTATAGTTAGCATATATGCAGGTCAAGTTTTCTTTATCTTCAGGTACCCCATGTCTTAGGTTGGAGCATTTAACCCATTAACATTTACGGTTATTACTGATAGGTACTTATTTATTGCCATTTCCCCCTTTGTACCTGTGTTCTTTTTTTCTCTCACTCTTTTTCCTCATTTTCTTAAAGCAGTCCCTTTAGCGTGTCTTGTAATGCTGATTTGATGAAGGTATATTCTTTCATCCTTCTTTTGTCTGGGGAAATCCTTATTATGCTTTCCATTTTAAATGAGAGCCTTGCTGGGTAGAGTAGCTATGGTTGCAGGTCTTTGATTTTCATTGCTTGGAATCTTTCTTGCCATTCCCTTCTGTCTTGTAGCATTTCCATTGAGAAGTCAGCGACTAGCTTTGTTGGAGCTCCCTTGTATGTTACTAACTGTTTCCTTTTTGCTGCCTTTAAAATTTCTTCTTTATCGTTGAATTTTACCATTTTAATTATGGTGTGTCTTGGAGTGGCCTCTTTGGGTTCATCTTGCTTGGTACCCACTTTGGTTCCTGGGCTTGTGTGACTTCTTTCTCTCATCAAATTAGGGAAGATTTTTGCCCTGGCTGGTGTTTCTCAGTGGCTTAAGTACTGGGCTGCAAACCAAAGAGTCACCTGCTCATTTCTCAGTCAGGGCATATGCCTGGTTTGGAGGCCAGGACCCAGTAGGGGACATATGGGAGGCAACCACACATTGAAATTTTTCTTCCTCTCTTTACCCCTCTCTTTCCCCTCTGACTAAAAATACATACATACATACATACACACACATAAATAAATACAAACATAAATATTTAAAGAACTAAATGTATTTTCTATCATTTCATTGTCAAACAGGTTTTTTATCCATTGCTACTCTTCTTCTGTATCTGGTATCCCTATTACGTAGACATTATTATGTTTTATGTTGTGCTGGGGGTCCCTTGACCACTCTGTTATTTTTTAGTTTTTTTTTTCCTTTCTTGATCTTTCTTGGAATATTTTTTATCTTGTCCTGCATGTAACTCACTGATTCAATCCTCTGATTTATCTAGCCTGCTTTTAATTCCTTCTACTGTAATCTTCAATTCAAAAAGTGTATTATGCATTTCTTTCTGGCATTAATTGATAGTTTCTATGTCCTTTTTTATTGTGATGTTGTTCACAGTAAGTTACTTGTAACTTCCCTTTAATTGTTTCCAACCAAATAGTATGAAACATCTCACAAATTTGCATGTCGTCCTGGTGCAGAGGCCCTGCCAATCTTCCATGTATCATTAAAATTTTAGTACATGTGCTGCCAAAGTAAACAGTTTTCTATTTCTTGAACAAGTGTCCAATACCTTATATCTTGTAGTATCAACCCATACATTTTCTTCCTAAATTAATTACAATTATTAATTCTTAATAACCATGGTTATTGGTGCCAATTAAAGTAAATAATTAGCATTCTTTAGATTGATACTTTTATGAACACTACATAAGTTTCAAAACAGTTTTCCCCCCACTAGGCAAACAGATTTACATTTTCAAGAAACTCCTTTCAAATAAAGTAGAAGATATATTGTTGGGGATCACTCTGTGTGGTTTTGGAGACTGTAGCCCTGAAAGGGCAAAGCTTGAAAGGAGCTAGTAAGTTTCTCTGGAAAACCAGGTAACACTGGTGGCAGGAATGACCCAACTCTAACACTGAGGGTTCCTATGGGAATGAAGTCTGAAATGTACATTGTATTTTTTGAATCTTGTTCTGCCTAGCATAGCCCCAATAATATAAACCAGATGTTTAAGTTCAAAGCATAAGGAGTTATCTCATGAAACACATTTTAAAGACCCTCTATTATCACCATGACTAAAAGATCCTTACCTATGACAAATCTCTCTTTTCCCTCAATTGTTTTCTGTAGATAATACCTATTTTTGTATGACTATAGCCTTTTGACATTGGTTGATAAGCTATGCATGTATGCAGCATACCCCTACACATACCATTCCCAATAAAAGCTTTTTGGGAGAAGAGCTTGGGGTATTCCCCACTAGAGGGAATCACCACCCCCTTTCCAGGTGGAACAAAAAGATTGTGTCTGGGATGATTTAGTTACCATCTGCAGCAGCCAGGACAGCTCTGCAAAATGGATTTCTCTTATAATATATTTGTTAACAAAACCAAATACAATCTCTAAATTTTCTGCATTAAGAAATCAAAAGCAGCAAACTGAAGATGGTGACAGAGTAGGACAAAGGGGATTCCCTTTCCTTGTATACATGGGAGAGGATCCTGGCTGATCTGCAGAGGAGCAGTGCAGACAGCTGTCAGTTCCCCAGCATATATGAAAATAAGGGACCAGAAATTGTGACAGTCATGGAGGATCCAGATGGTAGGGAGATGGCAGTGGTACAGTGGAGTCTCAGGGACTGGAGCAAAGACAGAAGCAGCAGGGACTTCGGCCAGTGCACAGTCCAGGGCCCAGTGCCCGGTGTGCCTCAGTGGGCACCCAGTGCACCTGGGTTGGTACCCAATGCTCAGGACCGGCTCCCGGCGCATCTCCCTTGGACTCCTTGGGAGACCTGGGCCTGCTGAAGGGTCCTTGGGAGAGAGCTGGGTTATCAGCTCCCTCCCTCTATAGCCAAGCAAGGTTGGGCACCAGGAAAGACTTGTTTGCTAGAGTTTGCAGAGAGGGTGCTGAGGAAAAAGGGCAGAGATCAACCTCAGACTCTGTGATTGCCAGCCCTGGAGAACTGAGAGGCTCAGTGTAGGGCTCTGACTCTGACAGTCATGGGCATGGCTGGGGGAATGGGCTGTTCTGAGAGGTAGGCTTGCTAAAGGGAACGTTTTTGTCATGTAAACTGAAGGTTCCTTCTACTACAGCCACCTGGTCTGCTCCCCACCCAGCCTGGCAGCAAACCTGAGGTTGGGCGGAGGGCCTGGCATTCCCCCACAGAAGTGGGACAGGTCTGCACCCAAACCCACAGGAATGAGGCAGCCAGGCCTGCATGCATGCATCCCACAACCCAGCGCACAGTGATAACCCCCAGGAAAAGAGCACTATGAGAAAGTCCTAGATCCCCTTCGTGGGATGCTGGGGAGAGTTGCCTGTTTGGCTCTTAGGAGAGTGCACTTGAAGAAAGACCACACCAATCGCCCCTCGTCCTGCTGCAGCCATAAAAACTGGTTTGGCCAGTTTGAAACCAACAAGAGATGTTTTCTTTTTTTAAGTAATCTTTTATCTTTTTAATTTTATTATTGTTTTATCTTTCAATACTTCTTTCCTCTTTTCTGTGTTATTCCTTCTTCCTTTCTCCTCAAACTTATTGCTTTTTCCTACCTTCTCCTGCCTTTTTTTTCTTTTACCCACAAGTGACACAAACAGCTTGGGACTGTGAAAAGACCAGAGCTGGAACCAAAGGAGAGGCTTCTCAACAGTAGAGTCAGAGAGACAACTTTCACTATGCTATAGCAGAGAAGCCACAAGTTGCTGCATATTTGTATTATTAGTTTTTCATTATTCTAACTTTTTTATTTTTTTAAAGATTTTATTTATTTACCTTTAGAGGGGAAGGGAAGGAGAGAGGGAGAGGAACATCAATGTATGGTTGCCTTTCGTGCGTCTCCTGCTGGGAACTGGCTTGCAGGGAACCGGCCTGCAACCCAGGCATGTGCCCTGACTGGGAATCGAACTGCAATTGTCTGGTTTGCAGGCCCTCGCTCAATCCACTGAGATACACCAGCCAGGGCTTATTCTCCCTTTTTATATTTTAATAGTATCTTTGTATTCCTCCTATTCTGTATAGGCTTCTTTGCCTTGGCTGATTATATTATACCATTTGACAGGTTTCCCCTGTTCTCTCCTCCACAGTGTATTGCTAATTTTCTATACTTCACGTCACTTGTGTTCTTTTAGCATACTACCCAAAGTTCTACACCCCCTATTCAGACAGATCACATAGAGTCTGTTATATGACCATTGCTCTAACATTATTGTAAATAATACCTGTTCTATACAACTGTAAATACTTCACAACACATCTCCCGGATCTTAGTCCACTTCAAAGTTTCCTGAATTTTATTACTGGAGTAATTAACTCTATTTGCTCATATACTACATATATTTACTAACCTTTACTCTCATCTTAACCCAGAATCTGACCAACCACAACCTCGCTGCTTTCTAGATCCAACTCATTAGCCTTCCGTCTCCAACAAGAGACTTATTTTGTGTCCATCCTCTCTTAAAGTGGCAAGTTGGGTTGAAGATTATGGTTAACACTGTACATAGCCTAAAGATCTTCTATCTATTCTCTACTGGCTCTGACTGTAAATATCATAAAATAATCTCTCACTCTCATAAACTATTTTGCCTACCCCTCCAACTAATCACACACACAAAACAAGTAGGTGGAAGCAGAGAACTGAAGGAGACTGCACCACTGAATTTCACAGGCATTCCACCGCAGAAGTTCACATTCTCAGAAAGAATGTCAGATGAAATAGAGGCAAGGCAACTATCACATATTGAATTCAAAGCACTGGTTATCAGGAAATTCAAAGAGCTCACAATAAGCTACCAGAAACTACAAGGAAACTACAACAAACTCACCATAAACTATATGAACATAAAAAAGTATGAACTATCAGCAAAAAAAAGAGGATATGAAGAATATGATCTCTGAATTGAAGAACACAGTAGAAGGAATCAAAAGCATGAAGCAATAAGTAGAAGATTGGATCAGCTGAGCTGAAGGACAGAGAAGAAAAACACTCACAGAAAGAGCAAGAAAAGGAAAAGAGGCTCAGAAAAAAATAAAGAGGGATTAAGAGAAACACAAGACAATATGAAACATAATAATATCCAAAATAATAGGGATACCAGAAGGAGAAGAAGAAGAACAAGGGATAGAAAACCTATTTGAAAAAATAATGAGGGAAAATTTCCCTAAATTGGTGAGAGAAGAAGTCACACAAATCCAGGAATCCCAGAGAGTCCCAATCAAGAGGAAAACACAGAGTTCCACTTCCAGATACATCATCATTAAAATGGCAAAATTCCAAGACAAAGAGAGAATCCTAAAGGCAGCAGGGGAGAAAAAAAAAAAAGTAACATACAAGAGAGTCCCAATAAGGTTAGCTACTGACTTCTCAATGGAAAAACTCCATGCAAGAAGACAATGTCCAGAAATATCCAAGTAATGAAAACCAGAAGCTTAAAACCAAGGCTACTTTACTCAGTAAGGCTCTTAATCAAGATAGAAGGCCAAATAAAGAGCTTCCAAGACCAAAGAAGTCTAAAAAATATGCCTCCACCAAACTAGCCCTACAAAAAATACTAAAAGGACTATTTTAAGGAAAGGAAGGAAAAGAGAGTGATGGAGAGGAACACAGGTACAAAAATGGCAATGAATAAGTACTTATTAATAATAACCTTAAACGTAAATGGATTAAATGCCCCAATCATAAGGAACAGAATAGCTGAATGGATTAGAAAGCAGGGCCCACACATATGCTGCCTACAAGAGACCCACTTCAGAAAAAAAGACCTACACAGACTAAAACTGAACTGCTGGAATAAATTTTTCTAAGCAATCAAGCAAGAAAAAAAGCCGAGGTAGCAATACTCATATCAGACAAAATAGACTTCAAAAAAGGGGCCATAAAGAGAGACCCAAAATGTCACTTCATAATACTCAAAGGAAGAATCCATCAAGAAGACATTAACATTATAAATATATATGTACCCAACATAGGAGAACCCAAATATATAAAAAAAAATTCTAGAGGACTTCAAGAAAGATATTGACAACAACACAATAATAGTAGGGGATTTTAACACCCCACTATCAAAAATGGACAAATCTTCCAAACAAAATATCAACAAAGATATTGTGGCATTGAACAATGCCCTACATGAAATGGACTTAACTGATATATATAGAACACTTCATCCCAAAGAAGCTAAATACACATTCTTTTCAGATGCACAGGGAAGATTTTCAAAGATAGCCCACATGATATGAAACAAAATGAGCCTCAAAAAATTCAAGAAAATTTAAATCACACCAAGCATTTTCTTTGACCACAAGGGAGTGAAACTGGAAACCAATCCCAAAGGAAAAAAAAAAAAACAGTTAAATTCATGGACATTGAATGACATGCTATTAAACAACAAATGGGCCAAGAATGAAATTAAAGAAGAAATCAAAAAGTTTCTGGAAACAAATGAAAATGAACTAAAAACAACCTAAAACTTATGGAACACAGTGAAGGCAGTCTTGAGAGAGAAGTTCATAGGAATACAGGCTTACCTAAAGAAGACAGAAACATTGCAAACAAACAACCTAACCCTAAGCTTGCAAGAACTCAAATAACAACAAAGCCCAGAGCAAGTAAAAGGAAGAAAATAACCAAAATCAGAGAAAAATGAAATGACATAGAGACTAAAAGCACAATTTTGAGGATCAATGAATCCAGGAACTAGGTTTTTTAAAAGATAAACAAAATTGACAAGCCATTAAGTAGGCTCCTCAAGAAAAGAATAGAGAGGACCCAAATTAACTTAATTAGAAATGAAAGAAGAGAGTTTACAACTGATACCACAGCAAGAAAAGAAATTATAAGAAATTATTACAAAAAAGTGTATGCCAGGAAATTTGAAAACCTAGGTGAAATGGACAAAGTTCTAGAAAAATATAATCTTCCAAAACTCAATGAAGAAGATGCAGAGAACCTGAACAAACCAATAACAGCAAAAGAAATTGAAGCAGTAATCAAAAACTCCCAACACACAAAAGCTCTGGACAAGATGGTTTCACAGGAGAATTCTCCAAAGAATTTAAGGATAAGCTAACCCCTATTCTTCACAGACTATTCCAAAAAATACAAAATGATTAAAACTTTCAAACTCTTTTCATGAAGCCAGCATTATCCTAATAGGCAAATATTGCTGATGAACACTAAAATAGACACTAAAATCCTCAAAAAATATTAGCAAATCTCATCCAACAATATATTCAAAAGATTATACACCATAACCAAGTGCGATTCACCCCAGGGATGTAAGGATAGTAAAATATTTGCAAATTAGTAAATGTAATACATCAATAAACAAAAGCAAAGACTAAGATCACATAATCATATCAATAAGTAGCTGAGGAAGAAACTTTTGATAAGGTACAACACCCATTAATGAAAAAAAGAAACACTCAGCAAAGTGAAAATAGAAGGAGTATTCCTCAATATAATAAAGGCCATATATGAGAGACCTACGGCCAACATCATACTCAATGGGGAGAAACTAAAATATTTTCCACTAATATCAGGAACAAGACAATGATGTCCACTCTCACCACTTCTATTCAATATAGTATTGGAAGTTTTGGCCACAGCGATCAAAAAAAAAAAAAAGGGGAAATGCAAGGCATCCAAACCAGAAAGGAGGAAACAAAACTATCATTGTTTGCACATGACAAGATAGTGCACATGGAAAATCCTATACACACTCCCCCAAAACTGCTCGATATAATAAATGAATTTGGCAAAACAGCAGGTTATAAAGTCTATATCTAGAAATCAAAGGCATTTTTGTATACTAACAATGAATAAGCAGCAGTAGAAATCAAGAAAAAAATCCCATTCAATATGACAAAAAGAAAAATAAAATACCTTGGAATAAACCTAACCAAGGAAGTATTAGACCTGTATGCAGAAAACTACACAGCACTGAAGAAAGAAATCAAGGAAGACACAAACAAATGGAAACATATACACTGTTCATGGATTGAAAGAATTAACATCATCAAAACGTCCATACTACCCAAAGCAATTTATAGATTCATTGCAATACCTATTAAAGTACCATGGGCATATTTCACGGACATAGAACAAACACTTCAAAAATTTATATGGAACCATAAACGAGCCACAATAGCAGCTGCTATTTTGAGAACAAAGAACAAAGTAGGAGAAATCATAATACCTCATGCCAAACTGTTTCACAAGGCCACTGTAATCAAAACAGCCTGTTACTGGCATGAAAACAGGCATATAGACCAATGGAACAGAACAGAGAGCCCAGAAATCAACCCAACTCTCTACAGTCAATTAATATTCGACAAAGGGAGCAATAACATAAAATGGAGTAAAAATAGCCTTGTTAACAAATGGTGTTGGGAGAACTGAACAGCTATGGGCAAAAAGAAAAAAAAAGAAACTTCAGCACCAATTTACATTATACACCAAAATAAATCCCAGGTAGATAAAAGATTTAAATATAAGCCGTGAAACCATTAAAATCCTAGAGGAGAACATTGGCAGGAAAAATTCAGGTATTTCACGTAGCAACATTTTTACTGTTATGTCCCCTAGAGCAAGGGACAGAAAAAAAAATAAACAAATGGATCTCATCTTGATAAAAAGCTTCTGCATGGCCAAAGAAAACAGTATTAAGATAAAAAGCCAACCAACTGTTTGGGAAAACATATTTGCCAATGATACCTCAAACAAAGGTTTAATCTCCAAAATATACAAAGAACTTATATAACTCCACTCTAAGAAGACAACCAACCCAATTAAAAAATGGGAAAAGGACTTGAACAGACACTTCTCCAAGGAGGACATACAAAATATCCAGAGAGACATGAAGAAATGATCAATATTGTTACCTATCAGAGAGATGCAAATCAAAACCATAATGAGATAGCACTTTACACCAGTCAGGATGGCTATCATAAACAAAGCAACAAACAACAAATGTTGGAAATGTGGGGAAAAGGGGACCTCAGTTCACTGTTGGTGGGATTGCAGACTGGTACAACCATTATGGAAAACAGTATGGAATTTTTTCAGAAAAATAAAAATCGACCTGCCTTTTGACCCAGCAATTCCACTGCTAGGATTATACCCCAAGAATCCTAAAACATCAATTTCAAAGAACCTATGCACCACAATGTTCATAGCAGCACAATTTACAATAGCCAAGAGCTGGAAGCAACCTAGGTGCCCATCAGTAAACGAATGAATCAAAAAAATGGTGGTACATATATACAATGGAATTCTATGCAGAAGAGAGAAAGAAGGAGCTACTACCCTTTGCAACAACATGGATGGAACTGGAAAGCATTATGCTGAGTGAAATAGGCCAGGCATTGAAGGACAAATACCATATGATCTCATGTTTCACAGGAAGCTAAACAATAAAACAAACAAGCAAACAGAATAAAAACAAAGACACTGAAATAGAGAACAAGTGGGCAGTGACCAGAGGGAAGAGGGAAGGGAATTTAAGGGGAAAATTGGGGAGGAGGGAATGGGAGGGAGTTGGGGAGATGGAGCAGGGGGCTGGGATGGGAGAAATAGACAAAAAAATGTACTTGAAAAATAATTAAATAATTTTTAAAAAAAGATGCTCAATATCGCTAGCTATCAGAGAGATGCAATTTAAAACCACAATGAGATACCACTTTGCACCAGTCAGAATGGCTATCATAAACAAAGCAACAAACAATAAATGTTGAATAGGTTGTGGAGAAAAAAGGACCCCAGTTCACTGTTGGTGGGATTGCTGACTAGTACAACCATTATGGAAAACAGTATGGAATTTTCTCAGAAAACTAAAAACTGACCTACCTTTTTACCCAGCAATTCCACTGCTGGGATTATATCCTAAGAACCCTGAAACATCAATCCAAAAGAACCTATGCACCCCAATGTTCATAACACAATTTACAATAGCCAAGAGCTGTAAGCAACCTAGGTGCCTGTCAGTAAATGAATGTATCAAAAAATTATGGTACAGGGCTCTCAAGATGGTGGTGGACTAGCACGGAGCACATACCAGTTCCTAGTACAAAACGGAGAGAATCCTTTCTGATCGGAGGAGGTGAAACCAGCAAGCCAGCAGTTGCCAAGCATATATGAAAATAAGAGACCAGAAACCTCATCGGTCACGGAGAAACCAGATGGTAGGGAGACAGCATCCATACAGTAGTCTCTTGGTTGGAGCAAAGAGAAACAGCCGGTGCAGGGTAGGGTAACGAGCGCCAAGTGGCGAAAGCCCAATGGCGCATGGCACAGCCTTCAGTGCCCAGAAGGCTCCCTCTCTAGGATTTTTGGGCCGGGGGCCTGCCAAGTGGCCCAACCAGAGGGGAGCAGAGGTGATTTCAGTCTGTGCATAGTTTGGAGGTCCAGCGCCTGCTGGGAACTGTGTCTGGGAGAGTGCCTAAGGGCGCCTGGGACAGCGTTCAGCTCCCAGACAGCTCCCTCCCTGGAATTTTTTCTGCCGGGCAGGCCAAGTGGCCCAAGCAAAGATGTGTGGAAGAAATTTCAGCCTGCACGCAATTTGGGGAATTAGTCGCTCCACACGCAGTGTATCTGGGCCAGTGCCTGAGGGCGCCTAGGCCAATGTTCAGCGCCCAGAAAGCTCCCTCCCTAGGATTTTTGGGTCTGGACCTGCTAAGAGACTCAACCAGAGAGGAGCAGAGGAGATTTCAGCCTGCACACAGCTCTGGGTCCAGCGCCCGGCATGGTGCTGCTCCATCCCTAGGATTTTTGGTTTTTTTTTTTTTGGCAGAGGTTGGCCAGGGGAGCCAGACAAACATAGGAGCAGGAGAGATACACACCATGCAGCGTGCCATGACGTGCGCACGGAGTTTCTAGGTCGGCGCCCAGTCCTCAGATCGGCTCCTGGCTTCCAGTCCACCCCCCTCACACTATCTGGAAGCCCCAGGCACTGAGGGGTCCTGGGGAAAGAGCTGAGACCCTTAACCCCCTCCCTTTCTGGCCATGCAAAGTGGGGTGCCAGGAGAGACTTATTTGATAGAGTTTACAGAGAGAGTGCTGAGGACAAAGGGCCCCAACCAAGGACTCTGTGGTTGCCAGCCCAGGAGAACTCAGAGGTGCAGTCTGGGGCTCTGAATCCAGTAGACACGGCAGCCTGGTCTGCTTCACATCCAGCTTGGCAGCAAGCCCAGGATTGGGCAGAGGGCCTGGGGCTTCCCAACGGAATGGGGGCAGGTCTGTGCTCAACCCCGAGGGCACCAGGCAACTAGGCAGGTGCAGGTGCCCGCAAACACAGCAAACCAGACCATGCCAATAACCCCTGGGAGGGGAGCTCTGTGAGGAAGTCCTAGTTCCCCATTGTAGGGAGCTGGGGAGAGGCGCCAAGTGTCTGGATCCTGAGAGGGGCTGGCTGAAAAATCACAACAATCCACCCTCAGCCAACTGCAACCAGAAAAACTGGTTTGGCTAGTTTGAAGCCCACACTTGACATTTCCTTTTCTGATGTTGTTTTTGAGGGATTATTTTTGTTTGTGCGTTTTTTGGTTTTTTGTTTCTTGTGGTTTATTTTACTTTACTTTATTTTATTTTTATTTTTTTTGCTTCCTTCTCCATTCCTTTCTTTATCTTTTTGCTTTTTTAAAGTAATCTGTTATTTCTTTTTAATTTTATTACTGTTCCATCTTTCCATACTTTTGTCCTCTTTTCCCGGATTTTCTGTTTTATTTCTTTTTCTTTTATTTCTAAACTTATTGCTCTTTCATCCATTCTCCTACTATTTTTTAATTTTTTTTCTTTCTTCCTTTTATTTCTCTCCTTGTCATTTCTTTCTTTTACCCACAAGAGTCACAATCAACTTGAAAATATGAAAAGACCAGAGCTGGACCCATAGAAGAGGCCTCCCAACAGTAGAGTTAGAGAGACAAATTGCACTTTGTTGTAGGAGAGAAGCCACAAGTTGCTGCATATTTGAGTAGATGGAAGCAGAGAACGACAGGATAAACAAAAGAGACTGCACCACTGAAATTCACAGGCATTCCACCACAAAAGTTCACACCATAAACCCAGGGTGTCAAAAACAGATTAATCTAAGAAGCTGAGGCTAACAAGAAGAGTCTCACAAACAATGGGAAGACAAAGAAACAATCCCCAAATGGAAGGAAAGGAGGAACCCTCAGAAAGAATGTTAGATGGAATAGAGGCAAGTCAACTATCAGATACTGAATTCAAAGCACTGGTTATCAGGAAGTTCAAAGAGCTCACAATGAGCTAAGAGAAACTACAGGGGGGCTATAACAATCTCACCGCGAACTATATGAACATGAAAAAGGAAATGGAAATTATTAGCAAGGGCCAAGAGAAAATGAAGAATACAATTTCTGAATTAAAAAACACAGTAGAAAGCATTAAAATAGGGTAGATGAAACAGAAGACCGGATTAGTGAATTGGAGAACAAAATAGAAAGCATCTCACAGAAAGAACAGGAAAGGGAAAAGAGGCTCAGAAAGAATGAAGAGGGATTAAGAGAAATGCAAGACAATATGAAATGTAATAATATCCAAATAATAGAAATACAAGAAGGAGAAGAAGGAGAACAAGGGATAGAAAACATATTTGAAAGAGTAATGAAAGAAAATTTCCCTAATTTGATAAAAGAAAAAATCACACAAATCCAGGAATCACTCAGAGTCCCATTCAAGAGGAACCCAAGGAGGCCCACTTCAAGACACATCATCATTAAAATGGCAAAATTCCAAGACAAAGAGAGAATCTTAAAGGCAGCAAGGGAGAAAAAATAAATAACATGCAAGGGAGTCCCAATAAGGTTAGCCACTGACTTCTCAATGGAAACACTCCAAGCAAGAAGAGAATGGCAAGAAATATTCCAAGTAATCAGAACCAGAGGCCTAAAACCGAGGCTACTTTACCCAGAAAGGCTCTCAATCAAGATAGAAGGCCACATAAAAAGCTTCCAAGACAAAAGAAGTCTAAACAAATTTGCTGCCACCAACCCAGCTCTACAAGAAATACTAAAAGGACTGCTTTAAGGAAAGGAAGGAAAAGATAGAAACAAAGAGGAACACAGGTACAAAAATGACAATGAATAAGTACCTATCAAGAATAACCTTAAATGTAAAGGGATTAAATGCTCCAATCAAAAACTCAGAATAGCTGCATGGATAAGACAGTATGACCCACACATTTGCTACCTACAAGAGACCCACCTCAGGACAAAAGACCATCACAGACTAAAAGTGAAAGGCTGGAAACAAGTTTTCCAAGCAAATGGAGAAGAAAAACAAGATGGGGTAGCAATTCTCATATCATACAAAATAGACTTAAAAAAAAGCCATAAAGAGTGAACCAGAAGGTCACTTCATAATACTGAAGGCAAGAATCCACCAAGAAGACATTAACATCATAAATGTATATGCACCCAACAGAGGAGCACCAAAATATATAAAGAAAATCTTAGAGGAATTCAAGAAAGATATAGACAGCAACACAATTATAGTGGGGGATTTTAACACCCCACTATCAAAAATGAACAGATCTCCCAAACAAAATATCAAC
Organism: Artibeus jamaicensis; assembly: GCF_021234435.1. NCBI lineage: Eukaryota > Metazoa > Chordata > Mammalia > Chiroptera > Phyllostomidae > Artibeus > Artibeus jamaicensis. The sequence continues at coordinate 28,145 of NW_026521433.1, read as the reverse complement.
AAAGACATTGCGGCATTAAACAACACCCTTGATGAAATGGACCTAACTGATATATACAGAGCTCTTCACCCCAAAGTAGCCAAATACACATTCTTTTCAAATGCACATGGAAAATTCTCAAAGATAGACCACATGATAGGACACAAAAGAAGCCTCAACAAATTCAAGAATATTGAAATCATACCAAGCATTTTCTCTGACCATAAGGGACTGAAACTGGAAACCAACCCCAAAGGAAAAAACCCAAAACACCCAAAATCATGGGACTGAATGGTATGCTATTAAACAATGAATGGGTCAAGAATGAAATTAGGGGAGAAATCAAAAAGTTTCTGGAAAGAAATGAAAATGATCTCACAACAACCCAAAACTTATGGGACACAGCCAAGGCAGTCCTGAGAGGGAAGTTTATAGCAATACAGGCCTACCTAAAGAAGATAGAAACATTTCAAACAAACAACCTTACTCTACGCCTGCAAGAACTCTAGGAACAACAGCAAAAAAAAGCCCAAATCAAGTAGAAAGGAGGAAATAACTAAGATCAGAGCAGAACTAAATGACATAGAGACTAAAACCACAATTCTAAGGATCAATGAATCCAGGAGTTGGTTCTTTGAAAAGATAAACAAAAGAGACAAGCCTTTAAGTAGACTCATCAAGAAAAGAAGGGAACAGACACAAATAAACACAATCAGAAATTTAAGAGGAGAGATTACAACTGATACAACAGAAATAGAAAGGATTGCAAGAAATTACTATGAAGAACTGTATGCCAAGAAATTTGAGAACCTAGGGGAAATGGGCACATTTCTAGAAAAATATAATGTCCCCAAAATCAATGAAAAACAAGTAGAACACCTGAATAGACCAATAACAGCAAAAGAAATTGAAGCACTAATCAAAAAACTCCCATCAAAAAAAGCCCCAGACAAGATGGGTTCACAGGAGAATTCTACAAAGCATTTAAGGAAGAGCTAACCCCCATTCTTCACAGACTATTCCAAAAAATCCAAAAGGATGGAAAACTTCCAAATTCTTTTTTATGAAGCCAGCATCATCCTAATTCCAAAACCAGATAGAGATACAACAAAGAAAGAAAACTTCAGGCCAATATCACTGATGAACATAGACGCTAAAATCCTCAACAAAATATTGGCAAATTGCATCCAACAATATATCCAAAAGATTATACACCATGACCAAGTGGGATTCATCCCAGGGATGCAAGGATGGTTCAACATTAGCAAATCAGTAAATGTAATACATCACATAAAGAAAAGCAGAGACAAAAACCACATGATCATATAAATAGATACGGAAAAAGCTTTTGATAACGTACAGCACCCATTTATGATAAAATCACTCAGCAAAGTGGAAATTCAGGGAGCATTCCTCAATATAATAAAGGCCATTTATGAGAGACCTACAGCCAATATCATACTCAATGGGAAAAAACTAAAAGCTTTCCCACTAAGATCAGGAACAAGACAAGGATGTCCACTTTCACCACTTCTATTCAATATAGTATTAGAAGTTTTGGCCACAGCGATCAGGCAGGAAAAGGAAATAAAAGACATCCAAATAGGAAAGGAGGAAACAAAACTGTTACTGTTTGCAGATGACATGATGGTGTACATGGAAAATTCTACAGACTGTACCAAAAGACTGCTCAAACTAATTAATGAATTTGGCAAAACAGCAGGATACAAAGTCAATATCCAAAAATCAAAGGCATTTTTGTATATGAACAATAAATCTGCAGAAGCAGAAATCAAGGAAAAAATCCCATTCGATATAGCAAAAAGAAAAATAAAATATCTGGGAATAAACCTAACCAAGGAGGTAAAAGACCTGTATGCAGAAATCTACACAACACTGAAGAAAGAAATCAGGGAAGACACAAACAAATGGAAACATATACCTTGTTCATGGATTGGAAGAATTAACATCATCAAAATGTCTACCCAAAGTGATATGCAGATTCAATGCAATACCTATTAAAGTACCAATGGCATATTTCACAGACATAGAACAAACATTTCAAAACTTTATATGAAACCATAAACGACCCCGAATAGCAGCTGCTCTTTTGAGAAAGAAGAACAAAGTAGGAGGGATCTCAATACCTGATATCAAACAGTATTACAAAGCCACTGTAATCAGAACAGCCTGGTACTGGCATAAAAACAGGCACATAGACCAATGGAACAGAACAGAGAGCCCAGAAATCAACCCAACTCTCTACAGTCAATTAATATTCGACAAAGGGGGCAGTAACATAAAATGGAGTAAAGATAGCCTCTTCAACAAATGGTGTTGGGAGAACTGGACAGCTACATGCAAAAAAATGAAACTTGAGCACCAACTTACACCATACACCAAAATAAATTCAAGGTGGATAAAAGACTTAAATATAAGCCGTGACACCATTAAAGTCCTAGAGGAGAACATTGGTAAGAAAATCTCAGATATTCCACGCAGCAACATTTTTAGCGATATGTCCCCTAGAGCAAGGAATATAAAGGAAAAAATAAACAAATGGGATCTCATCAAAATAAAAAGCTTCTACATGGCGAAAGAAAACAGTATTAAATTAAAAAGACAACGAACTGTATGGGAAAACATATTTGCCAATGATACCTCAGACAAAGGTTTAATCTCCAAAATATACAAAGAACTTACATGACTCCACTCTAAAAAGTCATCTAACCCAATTAAAAAATGGGAAAATGACTTGAACAGACACTTCTCCAAAGAGGACATACAGAAGATCCAGAGACACATGAAGAGATGCTCAATATCAGTAGCTATCATAGAGATGCAAATTAAAACCACAATGAGATAGCACTTTACACCAGTCAGGATGGCTATCATAAACAAAGCAACAAACAACAAATGTTGGAAATGTGGGGAAAAGGGGACCTCAGTTCACTGTTGGTGGGATTGCAGACTGGTACAACCATTATGGAAATCAGTATGGAATTTTCTCAGAAAAATAAAAATCGACCTGCCTTTTGACCCAGCAATTCCACTGCTAGGATTATACCCCAAAAATCCTAAAACAACAATTTCAAAGAACCTATGCACCACAATGTTCATAGCAGCACAATTTACAATAGCCAAGAGCTGGAAGCAACCTAGGTGCCCATCAGTAAACGAATGGATCAAAAAAATGCTGGTACATATACACAATGGAATTCTATGGAGCAGAGAGAAAGAAGGAGCTACTACCCTTTGCAACAACATGGATGGAACTTGAAAGCATTATGCTGGGTAAAATAGGCCAGGCATTGAAGGACAAATACCATAAGATCTCACCTTTGACAGGAAGCTAAAGAATAAAACAAACAAGGGAACAGAATAAAAACAAAGACACTGAACTAGAGAACAAGGGTACAGCGACCAGAGAGGAGAGGAAAGGGAATTTACGGGGAAAATGGGGAGGGATTTTGAGGAACAAGTATGAAAGACACAGAGATGAGTACTGGGGGAGTAGGAAATGGGAAGGAGGTGGGATGATGGGGCGGGGGTGGGATGGGAGAAATAGACAAAAAACTGGACTTAAAAAATAACTAAATAAAATTTTAAAAGAATTATGGTACAGGTACATAATGGGATTCTATGCAGCAGAAAGAAACAAGCTCCTACCCTTTGCAACATCTTGGATGGAAGTGGAGAACATTATGCTGAGTGAAATAAGCCAGGCAGTGAAAGACAAATATCATAGGATCTCAGCTTGAACAAGAGGGTAAATAACAAAACAAACAAGCAAGCAAAATAATAACAAAGACACCGAAATAGAGAAGAAGGGGATAGCGGCCAGAGGGGAGAGGGGAGAAAATTTCAGGGGAAAATGCGAAGGATTTACAGGAAGTAGTATAGAAGACACATGGACAACAACTAAGGGGAGTGGAGATGGGAGGAAGGTGGGGAGCACGGGGGCGGGTTGCCTGAGATGGAAGTAAAAGACAGAAAACTGTACTTCAACCATAATTAAGTGAAAGAAAGAAAGAAGAAAGGAAGGAAGGAAGGAAGGAAGGAAGGAAGGAAGGAAGAAAGAAAGAAAGAAAGAAAGAAAGAAAGAAAGAAAGAAAGAAAGAAAGAAAGAAAGAAAGAAAGAAAGAAAACTGAGATAAACTAATATTTTACCATTGGGCTAAATCAAACTATTTGGATACTTCATAACACCATTTGAGGTAGAAAAACTCCAATTTTACAAGTCACCTAAGACTTTAAACTGTGTGTGTGTTTATACACTTTATCAAAAACTTAATTTTAGGACTTCCACCAAGATGGAGGCATAGGAGAAGGAGACACCATGCTTTCTCCCACAACCAAGCTGAGAGACAAAAAAATATTTGCAACAGAAAATTGAACATTTTGGAAGTCTGATAACAACAAATTCTTCAGCCTGACCGGTAAGAGGGGCAAAGCCAGCAGATGGCGGAGCGGGATTGCACAGGAGAACTCGGTCAGATGGACTCAGGTGCAGATCCCAGGTGTGGGGTTGCAAAGGGTGGACCCTGTGAGCAACCCAGTGAGCGACTGGCATACCCAGCAAGGGTGCAGCATGGCGAGTTGACTGTGGTCCCACATTCCTGCACAGATAGACCAGCGAGGGAGTGGGCAGTGAGACAACAGGACCCAGGAGGCCCGAGCGGTGAGAGGCTGCAGAGGGGGCCATCATTTCCCCTCTCTGACACTGCCCACACATACAGCATCACAACCCAAGGACCTGGGAGGCCCCACCCTGGTAAAGACCTAAGGCTCCGCTCCTCATAATTAACAGGCGTGAACAGACCAAAAATAGCTCAAGAAGATTTCAAAGCCCCAGAGCCCATAAATCTAAGCAAACAAGAAATAGCCAAACTTGCAGATGCACAGTTCAAAACACTGGTGATCAGGATGCTCACAGAACTGGTTGATTATAGTCACAAATTAGAGGAACATATGAAGGCTAAACTAATTAAAATGAAGGGAAATGCACAGGAAACCAATAGTAATGGAAAGGAAACTGGGACTAAAATCAAAGGAGTGGACCAGAAAGAGGAGAAAAATGACCAAACAGAAAAGGATGAAGACACAAGAATTGAAAAAAAAATTAGGAGAGTCTTGGGAACCTTCAGGACATCTTTAAATGCTCCAACATCCAAATTATTGGGGTACTAGAATGGGGAAAGGAACAATCACCAGTGGAAAACTTATTTGAACAAATAATAAAGAAGAATTTCCCCAATCTGGCAAAGAAATAGACTTCCAGGAAATCCAGGAAGCTCAGAGTCCCAAAAAAGTTGGACCCAAGAAGGAACACACCAAGGCACATCATCATTACATTAACCAAGATTAAAAGGAAGGAGAGAATCCTAGAAGCAACAAGAGATAAGGGGACAGTCACCTACAAAGGAGTTCCCATCAGACTGTCAATTGATTTCTCAAAAGAGACCTTACAGGCAAGAAGGGGCTAGAAAGAAGTATTCCAAGTCATGAAATCCAAAGACCTAGAACCAAAACTACTCTATCCAGCAAAACTTTCATTTAGAATGGAAGGACAGATAAAGTGCTTCTCAGATAAGATCAAATTCAAGAAGTGCATCATCACCAAGCCCTTATTATATGGAATGTTAAAAGGGACTTACCTAAGAAAAAGAAGATAAAAAAGATGAACAGTGAAAGGACAGCAAACTCACAGTTATGAAGAACCTCACCTAAAACAGAAGCAAGCTAAAAGGACAGCTAGATCAGGAGCAGAACTATAGAAATGAAGATCACATGGAGAGTTAGCAACAGGGGAGTGGGAGAAGGAGAAGGGGGGAGAAGGTACAGAAAATAAGTAGCATAGATGGTAGGTAGAAAATAGATAGGAGGGAGGGCAAGAATAGTATGGAAAATATAGAATCTAAAGAACTTGAGACATCTGGTCATAAACTAAAGGGGGGAATGGTGGGGGGGTGTGCAGGGTGGAGGGGAATGAAGGGGGGAATAGAACAACTCTAATGACATAATTAATAAAATATATTTTAAAAACTTATTTTTAATTACCTCTTTTTATTAGTTCTTAATAATCAGGAAATTTTAAAGTCATCTGTTACCCAAACCATTTTCTTGACAAATTCTGTAACACAGATCATTAATATGAGTTCCTTAATATCAAATATTTTTTTCAGCCAGATAATGCTAAAAACAAACACTTCAGATATTTATAATTTTACCATACAAAGTATATAATTAATAATAATAGTGAAAACCCGACTCTCTTTTTTTCGTTTTTTCTTGAGAATTTCAAGGAAGTTAGAGAAGAAGTGGAGAGATACAAGGTCTTCGTGGAGAGTGGGTTGACTTAACAAGTGGCTTTTTTTTCTTCAAATTGAAATGAGGGTATTGTCACTGCTGTTTCAGCTCCTGCACAGATTTTGAGGGGTTTACATTAACATTTACATTATTTTTGGGCCCAAAATGGCTCCCACCCCTCAAGGAGAATAATTGAGATGTTTAAAAACCTTATCTTCTCATTTGTCTTCTTTCTCAGCTTGCAGTCTGGGAGGGGATTGAAACAATCCCCCTCCCATTGAACCATCAATTTGCCCTTTTGGGGTAGAATCCTTATGATGTAACAGCATGAAAGCTTCTACCAAAAGATCTTCATCTATTTTTCAGACTTTTGGTGAAACTATTCTAATTAGTCATTGACTTATAGCTATAAGTTGACCAGTTTTATAAAATGTGACCTAAAGGGCTCTTCGATGGAATCCACACAATACTGTCTCTTTCCAAACAAAAGCAAAAAAAAAAAAAGGAAACTAAAGCAAATACAACTTCAATTATACAAGTTATCCAAACGAATCCTCTAAAATGCAGAACTGGACATTAGCACTACCAACCTTCACAAGATTTAAATGGAAGAATGCTGAGAGGATTTTCTGTGTGAACAAAACTGCAAAGAGAGAGCCAAGTCCTTAAAATATAACAGAGCAAACAGAGAACAAGTGTAGACAAAGTTTAACTTTAGACAGACAAGATCTCTCACAGAGCTCCCAAATGGAACATTTGAGAGCTTGCAAACAGAACAAATATAAAAACTTCATAAATGTATATTTCAGAGCCCCAAGTTTCTTCAAAAGCCCACAGTGGAGAACTGGGTTTTTTCTTAGTCACTGAGTCATGCTACCACCATGTAGTGCCTGTTGATTCCTACGGAATTCCAGAAGGTCCAAAGGGCATAAGTTGTGGGAATGAGGTCTCATGGTTTTGTACGAGGGAGGAGGATATATAAGGAGGGATAGAGAAAAGAACAAAGAGTTCAGTGGGAGAGGCTGTGGAGATGTAGACAGTGTCTCCACTAGTCCCAATATGGACCTTTAAGTAGAATATCTTGGAGGTGATTGGTGCCAGCTAAATTCCTGCAGCTTGGCAATCAGCATCAACAAAAATTGTGGTCAAGGGAATTTCTCATACAAACTGTCCTGGAAATGCTGGCGCTTGAAATATGCTTACAGAGAAATTGTCTGTATGCGATTCCAATGTAACCTTTGTTTTGTACATCTTATTTTAATACCATTTCATGGTAAGTCAGAGTTGTATAAAGTTCATTTACTATTATTCTTGTGCCATTACTGTGGACTTCCACCTTCCAGATTTTTGAGACATAAATATTGTGTCTGTTAGCTCCCCAGTCTATGGCACCATGCTATAACTGCCTGAACAGCCTCAGACATGGGGGTCTGCTTGTTTTTTTCCAGCTTCAGAATGGCATTACTTGTCCCTCAGCCTTGTTCCTCCTTTTCCACAGCCTGGAATGGCCAACTGATATCAGTAGTCACATCATTTCCTTCTTGTCCTGGAATATAATCAACCTTCTCCTACTTCTGATATAAAGTCATATTTTAAGATTCACTCATATTTGCCCTGGCTGGTGGGGCTCACTGGATTGAGCACTGGCATGAAAACCAAAGAATCATTGGTTGAATTCCTAGTCAGGCCACATGCCTGAGTTTTGGGCCAGGTCCCAAGTAGAGGGCTCATGAAAAGCAACCACACATTGATATTCCTCTTCCTTTCTTTCTCCTTTCCTTCCCATTTGTCTAAAAGTAAATAAATAGAAATAAAAATAAATAACTCACTTGTATTACTTTGTAAAATTGCTGGATCCCAATATCTCTAAGTTAATCAAACATGGCAAAGTTCCTTTGCTATAAAATTTCACAGTTACCAAGCATAGTTCAACACCCAACCTCACTGGTTGTAGATACAATGACTCAGATTTCTTTCACTAATCAGCCTATTATACTCTATTATCTTATTTAAGGTTTCCATTACTGTCTGCAGGGAGACCCTCTGTAAATAAATATTCAGGTGGTTTTAAACCAATAGTTTCTACATTGGCTCCATGAATCTCTAACTTCTCAGATTCTCTGGCGCCCAGTGACAGAAAACCATCCTTTCCCCACTCAGTCTGCTTTGATTTCTTGAATATCTGGAAGCCAGGGAGGTTACACTCCATATATATCCATGTGTTTTATACAGTTTTGTAATCTGCCTCATTCATGCCCAGTACTTCCCTGAAGAGTCTTTGAACCCATATGGTGAGTAACACACTATGGAACACTAAAATAGGGGATAATTTCTGTCGTGTGACTCCAACTAAGCCCAACACCCTCCCCTTATCTACTTTCAAAGTTACTCACATATTTTGGGTAATTTTTCCAGCAGTGATTGACTCCTGGGACCAGAACCTCTTTTCGTCTTTATGGATGCTCTAACCAATCAGCATGGACAATGGAGGCTGGCCATTTTATGAGGAGACTTTGTTAAAACATGCAATAAAGAACCTATTAAAATACTGATGAATTGACCTTTATTAAACTAAAATAATATATATGTGCCACCAAATCAACAGAAACTACATGATGGGAGTTAAAAGACTAGCCCAGCTGGAGAATATATATCCAAATCATAAGTCTGATGGAAGAACGAGTGTGTTATGCATTAACAACATTATGTGTTGTGTGGGAGAGCCCAGAATCCATGACCACAGTGATCACCACCCAAAGCAGGGCCCAGGGAGGTTGGAAATGCAGGGTTCCTGTCAGGGTAAAAGTTCTCTTTCCTGCAAGCACATCTATGCTAGGAATTCTCATTTCCCTCTACCTGAGTCCCAACCTTACTGACAACACTAGACTGAGAGAACAGGTCAGTTAAGCCACTGACATGATCACTTCACCATGTAAAGAATTCTCTGGTACACATGATTAATTAATTTAGGGACTCTGCAATATGTCATGGATGTGCATAAAGGAAGAGATCGCACAAGGATCTGTAGATACAATCAAAATTTTTAAAAAATTAAAAATTGTGACTTTCTCTAGTGTGCGCTTAGGGTGAAGTTACATATAAATAATGTCATAGATAAAAAAGATAATATTGAAACTGAATTGTTTTATTTTTAAACATTTTACACCAAGGTAAACATTTTTCCATATAAAATTACAAAGATAAAATTTATGATTGTAGACAACTTTAATTGTCAGGTTACAGAAACTCTGTGACCAGGTGGTAATACATGATGAATCAGTCTGAAAGATTCATGAGAATTTAAAAGTATCACCTATTCACCTACTGCTGCATTTCTTCTTATGCTCAGAATGGTAAGGTCTTCCTTTGAGCTCATTCCAATGTGTCTCATAAACCAGGTGACTCCTACCCTGACACATACATGGTGAGTGCATTCAAGAGAAGAGGTCCCTCCAGAGATCCCAGAGTGACCAGGGTCTTTGATCTCAGTCCTTCTCCACTTACAGAGGAAACGTTGGCCCACATGCACATTCTTTTTCCAGTTCCAGGGTATATCCTACCCTGGACTGTGGGAGCTCACAGATCTCTCTTCATATGAGACTCAGGTCTCTGGGAAAGGCAGAGTTGTGCTGTAGGAAATGAAATTCCTGGGTCTTTTTCTGTGCCTGGTGACAGCCCCCTTGGGTGAGTGTCTCAGATGTCAGACATGGGTTTATGGGTTGTTGGTAACTGGCAGGGACTAATGAATCTTGTCCCTAGGTGTCTTGTCCAAGGTGAAACTGCAGGAATTGGGACCAGCCTGGTGAAACCCTCACTGATTCTCTCCTTCACCTGAGAATGTTTTAATTGTCAGGTGTTTTTTCTTTTTTTATTGTCGGACTAGTTACTTTTATTTTTAATACATTTTATTGATTATGCTCTTACAGTTGTCCCATTCCCCCATTTACTCCCCTCCACCTTGCACACCCCTTCCCACCCACATTCCTCCTTTATTTCATGTCCATGTGTCATATTTACAAGTTCTTTAGTTTATACATTTCCCATACTATTCTTACCCTCACCATGTCTATTTTCTACCTATCATCTATGCTTCTTATTCTCTGTACCTTTTCCTCCTGTCTCCTCCTCCCACTGGACTGTTGCTAACCCTCCATGTGATCTTCATTTCTGTGGGTCTGTTCCTGTTCTAGTTGTTTGCTTAGTTTGTTTTTGTTTTAGGTGTGGTTGTTCATAATTGTGAGTTTGCTGTCATTTTACTGCACATATTTTTTATCTTTTTTTTCTTAGGTAAGCCCCTTTAACATTCCATATAATAAAGGCTTGGGGATGATGTACTCCTTTAACTTGACCTTATCTGAGAAGCACTTTATCTGCTCTTTCATTCTAAATGAAAGCTTTGCTGGATAGAGCCATCTTGCATGTAGGCCCTTGCCTTTCATGACTTGGGATACTTCTTTCCAGCCACTTGTTTGTAAGGTCTCTTTTGAGAAATCAGCTCAGAGTCTGATGGGCACTCCTTTTTAGGTAACTGTCTCTATTTCTCTTGCTGATTTTAAGATTATTTCCTTGTCTTTCATCTTGAGTAATGTAGTGATGATGTGCCTTGGTGTGTTTCTCCTTGGGTCCGACTTCTTTGGGACCCTCTGAGCTTCCTAGACTTCTTGGAAGTCTACATCTTTTGTCAGAATAGGGAAGTTGTTTTTTACTATTTGTTCAAATAACTTTTCCACTTGTTGGTCTTCCTTTTCCCCTTCTGGTACCCCTATGATTCAGATGTTGGAACATTTAAAGATGTCCTGGAAGTTCGTAAGCCTCTCCTTATTTTTTGGAATTCTTGTTTCTTCATTCCTTTCTGTGTGGTTGTTTTGTTCTTCTTTTTCATCCACTCCGTTGCTTTTAGTATCAGTTTTCTTTCCATCACTATTGCTTCCTTGTGAATTTTCCTTCATTTCACTTAGTGTACCCTTCATTTTTTTATCTAATTTGTGACCAAATTCAACCAACTCTTGCGTCTCCTGATTACCAGTGTTTTGAATTGTGCATCTAATAGGTTGGCTATCTCTTTGTCATCTAGTTGTATTTGTTCTGGAACTTTGATCTTTTCTTTCATTTGGGCAATTTTTTTGTATTGATACACCTGTTATGCAGTGAGGGGCAGAGCCTAGTTTGCCAGGGTGGGGTAACCCAGTTCCTGGGTTGTGATGCTATGTGGGGAAGGGGTCCAAGAGAAAACAATGGCGCTTGTTCTGCTCTCTGCCAGATTTCAGTTACTTCCCCTGCTTCCCACAAGCAAATTGGAATCTTCTGGTGCTGATTCCCATGTAGGTGGGTTTGTTTACATTCTAGGACCTTATGGGTCTCTCCAACAAACTCTCCTGTGAGGCTGGGAGTTTCTCCCAAAACTTCAACCCCCACAGGTGTTTTCAAACGGTGTTTTGAGGCTTTATTTCCCTGCACTGGAATTCTGAATTGTGCAGTCTGTCTTGCTACCCAGTTTTGCCTGGTTTATCCATGCACAAATGTGGGAACGCCTGGTCTTCCATCTGCCTTTTGCACGGCTCCCCTCAACAATCTGCTGTTTTGCTGGATCTGGCAGCTGCTGCCTTGCATGCCTGGGGTTCACCAGCCACTGCCTTGTCTCAACCCCTCTCAGCCTGGCCACACAGCTCTGCTCCTCCTACCAGTCTGGATAAATATGCCTACTTTAACTCATTGGTTGTTGGACTTCCATGCAGTTTAATTTTCTGTTGGTACTGGTTATTTTTGTTTTGTTTTGTTGTTTCTAAGTTGTTGTTGTCCTTATTTTGGTTGTGCAAGGAGGCACAGTGTGCCTACCTATGCCTCCATCTTAGCCAGAAGTCACCTGGATTTGCTGTAATGACCTATCATTTCCACTGGACCTGCCAGGTTCCTGGGGAGGTGCCAAATTAGGTTGGTGTTATATGAAGTGGTAGAAGTACAGAGTACAACCCAATTCTGAAGTCCTGACTAGGCATCGTGATGGATGCCTCCAAGAGCCAAGTTTATTTAACACTGTGCAGCCTGAGATCTGATATTTCTCTGCAAGAGACGCAGTGGGGGGAAGTTATCTTGACCCCAGATAATCACTTCCCTGCAGCATGGCCTGTGACAACAATGGGCTGTTCAGGGTCTCTGACAACCAGGATCATCCCAGGAGAAGATACATTTGGAAATTTGGGCTGGCTTCCAGTGCAGCTTCATCTTCCTGTAACAGTTGCTATCAGGGAACCCCTCCAGATTCCTGATTCTGTGCTCACCTCTGAACTGAGTTAGAAAAGTCTGTTGTAAAGAAAGACATCAATCTCACAAGGACTAATGTCACAGCCTACTGTAGATACTCTTGTTCCCAATTCCAATAAATCATCAGTCTTTCTGAATCTAACCAGAGGCTCTGCTCAACTCTACAATGCAGGGAAACCCCACATAGTTCAAAGTTCAAGCTGGCCAGCAGTAGGACATGTGAATATTGGACAGTGGACACCATAGACATATGATCCACACCTCAGAGGGCAGAGCTCCCTAGTGGTGATGGTCATTGACTTGCCATCTAGCTCACAGTACCAAGTGTCAGTGATGTCGCACGGAGCAGAGGGCCCCACAGCAGCTTTGTGTGGATGTTGAGGCTCACAACAAATGCACATACACCAAGAGGGCATGGAATGTTGATCATGCACAGAGTTGAAAAGCTCAATGAAACAGGAAAGGCCCTTCAGCAGTTCAGAGTTTTACAGTAAGTCCTGGTAAGCAGTCCCCAGTTTGTTTACTGAGGTATGGACTACAGATTAATGTTACTAGGTCGGGGTTCTCAATAGGAGTTGCTAATACACCTGCAGGATGTTCACAGTTTTCCCAATGAAGATGAAATGTGTGAGCACAGTCCCGGAATTTACCCATGCCTCCCTCCTGTCACACTCTGTTGCTCACACTTACTCTAGCCTCCCTGGAATTTGGGTTGATTTTATTTTTTTCAATTCTTGATGACATTTTGTACATATATTTTTATATTAGCTACTAGCCTGTAGCAGAGTGGTCAGACGTTTATAAATTGGTGGTGTGATGGCAGAATATATTTAGTACTTGACCAACACCATACAGTTTTCACATTATTATTGACCTTACTGACTGTACTATATATACTTTACACACCTGTGTTTGCTCTGTAAATTCCAATGTGTAATTTTTAATCTCTTTACCCTTTTCCCTCATGTTCCCAACTCTCCTCCCACCTCCAAATCCTCAGTCTGTTCTCGGGGTCTATGTGAGTCTTTCTATTCTGCTTGTTTATTTACTTTGTTCTTAAGAGTCCAAATATGTTAGATCACATTGCATTTGTTTATCTTCCTTTGACTTATTTCACTGAATATAATACCCTCTGGATCCATCTACATAGTTATAATGGAAATACTTGGTTCGTATATCTGTTTAGAGAACATGGATTGATTTTAAAATCAATGCGGTGACTAAAAAGTCACTTTTCATCTTCACCTATGACTTTTGTGGTTTGTATATTTTGAGTATGTTGTTTATCACCCGCATTGTATATCATTGATTGCTCTCAACTAATATGTCAATTTGATCACTATCAACCTCAACTACTCTGCCTGACCATGAAGCATAGTCCAGCAAGAAACCTCCAGCGTGAAACATCGCAAACCACTTTTAACATGTCTGATCACTCACATCATCTCCTACATACACTGCTTGATATTTTTGTGTTTCGGTTGTGCTTTTATCTTTCTTGAAATAATGAAACATTATATGCCAAAGTGTGTTCCAGAGTGTCTAACACCTGTGTCAGCTTCAGGGCCTATGCTGAACTTTGTGGCAGACCTTAACCAGCCTGGCTCATTCCCTTGGGCTGGGCTGAGACCAATGCTGCACATGCCCTGCCACTTTCAGGACCAAGTGCTTCAGCCAGGTCAAGGGAAAGATTGTCCTTTCCTTTTTAAGCATTTCTACATCACATATTATTTTACATGAAAGCATGACTATCCAGTCTGGGAATAATGAGTCTACTTCTTGTGCTTCCTTGGACTAGGAAGATGTTTGGGCATAATGTTAAACTGTTTTGTCATTCATTGAATTGTCCATGAGATTAAAATAATGTGATCTACTCATCTTCATTAGCATGAATTTTTAAACATATGAAAATTAGGTGTCCTTTATCCTGAGTTCAAGATGCTTCATGATCCAACTGCTCTCCCACCCATGACCCACACCATTAATTCTGAGAGAAAAATATGAGCTCAGGGCATGGGACTGTGACCTCAGTCCCTCCCCACTTATGAGAAGAGAATCCCTCACATGCAAATTTATCTCTCAGCTTCAGGGAAAATCCTACCCTGGACTCTGGAGGGCTCACAGCTCTCTCCTCATACAGGGCTGAGGTTTTTTTCTCAGAAGTCAGAGCTGTGCTGTAGAAGATGAGACTGCTGGGTTTCCCCCTCTGCCTAGTGACAGCCCCCCCGGGTGACTGTCTCAGGTAAAATACGAGGGTCTATGGGGTGGTGGTGACAGCATGTTACTGACAAGGACTGATGCCTCTTGTCCACAGATGTCCTGTTCCATGTGTGACTGTAGGAGTTGGGTCTGGTGAAGCCCTTACAGACTCTCTTCCTCACCTGCACTATCTCTGGATTCTTTTTAATGAGCTATGCTGTGCACTGGACTCGTCAAGTTCCAGGGAAAGGCCTGGAGTGGGTCAGTGCTATATGGCATAATGGAAGTACA
The DNA here is from genome assembly GCF_021234435.1 of Artibeus jamaicensis. Taxonomy (NCBI): domain Eukaryota; kingdom Metazoa; phylum Chordata; class Mammalia; order Chiroptera; family Phyllostomidae; genus Artibeus; species Artibeus jamaicensis. The sequence goes on along the minus strand of NW_026521433.1, from coordinate 13,106 downwards.
AGCTACAACCCAATGCTGAAGTCCATACTCAGCATTACCAGGTACACCTCCAAAAGCCAGGTTTATTTAACACTGAGCAGTCTCACAGCAGATGACACAGCCATGTATTACTGAGCAAGAGACACAGTGAAGTTAGTGTGAGCCCAGGCACAAACCTCCCTATGGAAGACAGGAGGGCTGGGCTACTGGGGCCACTTAGTACATCATGGAACACTCTTGCCTCACCAGTCACAGAGAACAGCTCCAGGGGCAGGTGTGGTCTTGATGAAGAAGGAAGGAGCTTCCAGTTGGCAGCACGGATTTTCTCTCAGAGCTCTCAGCTACATCTTGGACACCTGTCTTCCTCTCTGTGACTCTGGTTTCTCAGGTTTCCACTGAAAATAGTAAGCAAGGAAGAAAACAAGCTTGCAAAATAAATACCACTAGTACCCACTGGCCTCATCTTCACCAAGTTCCTATTTTTTTCTACTTAACAAAGTACATCACAATTTTTTTTATCAAATTATACTTAAAACCTGACCAAGGACTGTTTGATCCAGAACAAATTCTATGTTTGTAGTAAAATGACACATACTTATAGCACCTTTATTTGTGTTTGAAGTAGCCACAAACCTTCAAATAGTTTTTCTAAATTTTAAACAAGCAAACTAGAGAAAATGCATGAATGAAATCTACTCCCCAATGAAATAATGATCAGGTAATACAGGAATCAATGCTGGTGAGTCTCAGGGATCATTCAGTATGGAATGTGCCAGGATCAGAGACCCCAAAGGGGCATGTCCTGGTGTTTACATGGCCACCCTGAGAGGACAGTGGAAGGATAGACTTTCTGTCCCTTTATTACTGTTACCAGGCTAGAAGCTGCACTCTGTGTAGACTGACAACACCTTCATTCTCAGCAGGGCTTGATGAATGGACGGCTGCACATATGGAAACACATACCTCAAGCTCCATTGAATGCATTCCATCCATGACCAGGTCTGATATTGTCCTGACAGCAGCTGTCTCCTCCAAGTGTTTTTGTCTTTGATTCTCCCACAAACACAAAATCCTATGGAAGCCAAGAATCCACTGATCCCCCATATCTTGCAATGGCTTTTCACCACATGCAAGCTTCAAGCATCTCCACACTCTGCTGGAGATGACATCATCACCATGGAAATAGATCTGGGACTCTACCTAATGTCTGATTTCTAGCCCTTTTACTTAGACAACTCTGATGCTGATTATTTACCTGCCGCTGTAGATGAAAATGGCTGTCTCCACACTCAGTAAGGAGCTGAGTGATCAAATCTGATTACTTGGCAGCTCATGTCTTCATGACCCTCCTGTCCTGGTTGGTGAACTTGCCAGCCAAGTTATGGTGGGAGTGCCAGGGACCCAGTGGCCCCAAGAGCTGTGCTCAGGACAAGGCACCCAAACCAGTAGAGGCATAAATTGGACAGAATGAGTCCTGTCTTTTAGAGGCAGCAACATGACTCCCAGACTCAGTAGCCAAAAGCTTGGGGCTGAAAGAAAGGCTTTTGACATTAACCCCTCTAGAAAAAGAATATGTGACCAGGAGCTTGCAGCATAGAGACTGTGCTTTTGAACATGCCTGTCTTGAATCATTTGCTGCACTAGGATGGGGAAGAAAGTGTGTGTGCGTTCATTAATGTTATTTTGCTGTTCCCACGGTTGGCATCTTTTCTGGAGTAAATTTTTCTTCATCACCCATGTTCCAGTAGGACCATCTCCACTCATGGTAGGACCTTTAAAGATAATCACTTCAGCCCTGGCTGGCATAGCTCAGTAGATTGAGAGCTAGCCTGTGAACCACACGATCACGGTTCAATTCCCAGTCAGGGCACATGCCTGGTTTGCAGGCCAGTTCCCAGCAGGGAATGCACAAGACACAACCATACACTGATGTTTCTCTCCTTCTCTCCTTCCCTTCCCCTGTAAAAGATGAATAAATAAAATCTTTAAAAAAATAATCACTTCAGTTCCAGTTCCATCCATGTTGTTGCAAAAGGTAGTGGCTCCTTCTTTCTTTCAGCATTGAAGGACAAATACCATATGATCTCACCTTTGACAGGAAGCTAAAGAATAAAACAAACAAGCAAACAGAATAAAAACAAAGACACTGAAATAGAGAACAAGTGGGCAGCGACCAGAGGGGAGAGGGAAGGGAACTTAAGGGGAAAAGGGGGGAGGGATTTTGAGGAACAAGTATGAAAGACACAGAGATGAGGACTGGGGGGGGGGGGGTGGGAGGGAGGGGGCGAGACCGGGCAGGGGGGTGGGGTGGGATGGGAGAAATAGATTAAAAAAATGTACTTGAAAAGTAACTAAATAAAATTTAATATAAAAAATTTTAAAAAATAATCACTTCATTCTAACTAGGACTGAAGCCCTTGTAGCACTTCTTGTTCTCACAATGGAGTTGAAATCCTGTCTATCATTTTGTGTTGTGGTGAGAATTTCACATGAGATCTATCCTTGGCACAAACCAAGTGCACGTGCTGCTTGGTAATCCCAGGTGTAGTGATGAGTAACCAACCTCTGGAGCCTAAACACCCTGCATCACAGGGTGCTGCTTCCTTAGAAAGGCAGCTCCTCATGCCTCTCCCAGAAGCTGTGGGAAACCACCTTGCTAATTTATGCTGCTGCTCTTGGACTATCTATGAGTTCCAGTGTAAGGGGCACTGTTTAATGTTTGCTGAGCTGTGCTGTGTCACTTCATTCAGCACAATGTCCTCAAGGTTCATCTGTGTAGTTGCTTATGGCAGGATTTCTTTTTAATTATGGTAAAAGTACTGTATAATAAAAGGATAGATTGAGAATAAAGCATTCTTTATCTGAGATCAACATGAAAAGCTATTTGGGAGGAATGGATATAGGGACAAACTCAATACTTCTCTGACTAGGGGTGAAGACAAGGGGTGTTTATGAGACAAGGAAGGATGCAGGTACAGGAATAGTGGGGAGAAATTTCCATCCTTGCAAACAATCTAAGTTAGTCTTTCACTGCAAGTGTTGGTGTGAATTCTAAGGTTGTCTGAAATGTACAGTCCTATATTCAGCATGCCTCTTCACTGTTAGCTGTGTAAACAGTTGTGTGAAATGCAATGTTGGGGCCCAGAGCAAAGGCGACTGTGTTGAGTCCAAACCCTGCACATGTTGGACAAGAACACGTGGCAGGTGGTTTTCCTCTTATTGTTTCCTGCACTATATTTTAACATGATACCTCTCCTGTCACATTCTTGCAGTAAGAAAACTTCACATGTGATGCACATACCACAGATTGTTGAATGTACAATGCATTTTGACTCCTTTGAGGTTCAAGTTCTACTGCAGATGCCCAGCCCTGACTCTACCTCATGATAGAAACTTCCAGCGGGAACATCTGCTTCTAAAGTTTCACCTCCTGTGCTGCAAGAATCATTCTGCTGCCTGTGTTCATCAGCTGCACTGACTCAGAGACCTCACCTCTGTGAGGTCATGGTGTGCTGGTTCATTCTGATGGCTTAGTGCACCCATTTGTGAGATATATTTACTGAAATGTTAGAGATTTGTTTGACTTATCAGATTGCTGTGAATAGTTCCTGAGAAAGGACATTTATGTGATGCTATTCCCAACTGTGATAACACATGATGACAGTATCTACACAGAGGATAAACATGCAGTGCCTGAACTGATTTGGCACATATGCCTGAAACACACTTGAGAAATCCAGCACAGGTTTAAGGCCCTGTGACTATGAAGACTTTCTCATTACTCTCTCAGGTAGGAGCCACCTGTGAGATTCCCCAGAAAGTGAAAACTGAAAGAGATAATCTTGTATGTCCCTGGAACTAAGTGAAAACTAACTACCTGCTTGGATGCTGGATTTCAAGCACACAGAGTCCACATGGGGAACATCAATACGGATCCTCCATGAGCCACCCTAGAGAAGACCACCTTTGAAAGGGAGCCTGAGTAACAATCATCAATACCTGCATTCTCACCTGTGATGCGATGATCAGTGCAGGAATATCTGTGAGAGTTGAAGCAGACATGCAGGTGGTGGTTCCTGCAGGGAATAACAGGTGTAGTTGTGGGTGACTGAGCAGTGAGTTTATCTATGTGGCATATTAGGGTCTGACATGAAAAAAACAAGTGTTCAGAAATTAGGATAATTATCAGGATGTGGCAACAAAATGAACACAAAGGGAGAGTGTCCTTCACAGAGCTGTCATCACTAACCTTGGAAGTAACACCCAGACCTAGAATTCATCAGTGGGCACTCCCTGTGTGCTAGGAACAGGGTAGAAGGAAAACCTGGAGTTTATCAGCTTGAAAATCATTACAGTTTTTGCGTGTGTGTGCGCTTTGTTGAGCAGTAGAAGTGCAGTGGCATTAGGGCCACATGCAGAGATCTGCTTGGGACCGACAAGCAGAAGAACCTGATTACATCAGAGATCCCCAAAGCCCCCAAGAGCTTCTGGACTCAGGGGCATTAGCTGTGTCAGTGCATCTGCCAGCTTCAGGGAAGAAGGTCCCTGGAGTCTTCATAGGTCAGGATAGATCAGGATAGATCCCTGACATGGGGGCTCCCTGCAGAATTACAGGTGTTTAGAAATTTCAGTTCTCTGTTTCTAGAAATATGGAGGAATTTGGCGTCCCTGAGGGAGATTCTGAAATTGGGGTGCAGCCTTTAATTCTTGGCTTGAGTTGCTGCAAAGTCCATGACCTGTGAGCCCAGACAGGAACTTCCCCTACAGGAAGTGGGTTGGGCAGCAGGGGACGTGCAGAACCCACACCTAAAGAGGAGACTCAGTCTTTCCTATCAGGTTTCTTATGTAGGGCAGATGAAGAAGTGGCTGGAATGAAGCATGAGATGTAAGCAGGATAACATAAAATAAAGTAGTATCTCACTTCCTATTCTGTTTATCAAACATGAAATTGAAATAGAGTCATGTGTTGACAACAACGTCTGCAGAAAATGAGAACAATTATGATGGTGATGATCATAGTTATGGCTCTGGTGATGATGATGTAATGATGGCGATGATGGGGATGGTGGTGATGATGATGATTGGCTGTGACAGGACTCTTTAAACAAAGGCTCCTCCTACAGAGACACCATCACCCTGATTCCTTCAGTCAGGGGTGTCCTTTCTTCTCTGTAGTGTTGAGGGGTTTCATAACTGGAGCTCCAGTGAATTACACAGCTTCAGTGAGTCAGTGTGTGACCAGATGAGTAATGACATTCATGTGTCCAACAACTAATGCCTTGAACATGTGCCCTTGTTGCCAAATATAACAGAAGCACTATGAAAACTTGAATTTGGGTCACAAGGAATCCCCTTCCTACTGCGTGCAATGACATGTTACTTATTTCCCTTGATCTCTACCTGCGGAATTTTAAACATGTTTTTTTCTAACAACGAATGTCCATAAATATTTATTTGTATTCTAAATTCTTGTAAGCTGTCTCTATCATGCCCTATCCTTCCCTCTGGGTCTTCATTTGTAATGTCTTTAAACCCATATTTCTATTAACATTATGTTCATGAAAATCAGGCATATTTATGCCACATGACTCAAAAGAAGTCCATTATTCTTCCCTTACCTAGTTCCAACGTCATTTACACAGCTGTGGGTAATTTTTCCAGAAGCAATGGACTCCTGGTAACATAGCATGTTGTCCCTATGGCTGCTGCAACTAATGAATGTGAAAAATGGATGCTGGCCATTTATGAATTTTTTTGCGTGAAAAACATACAATAAAGTTCTGTTAAATAAAGTAGTGATGAATTAAACTTTATTAAAATTTAAAAAATTGTCCAACCAGATCACCAAAATTTCATTCAGCGAATTAAAATAAAGCCTAGACGAGAATATATTTCAAAATCATCAGTCTGATAGAAGAATACATATATACATTGAGAATGTTATATGTTGTGTCAATGAGCTCAGCACCTTCTGACCACAGTGATCATCCCCAGAAATAGAGCACAGGGAGGCTGGGAGTTGAGTGTTTCCTGTGAGGGTAGAATTTCCCTTTCCTGTGAGCAAATCTATCCTCGTAATTCTCCTCATTTTCCTCCCACTAACCCCCAACCTCATGGAGAATACTAGGTGGAGAAAGCAGGTCTGTTAGGCTGCTGCAATAGTCATTTCAACATATGAATAATTATGAATTGTATGTATATGTAACCACTGTATTGTGGAGGGAGTCTCTCAGATCAAAATGACATTGTATCTTAAAATACTGGTAAGTTCTATCCTTTATCTTGTGATCTTCAGACAAATATAAATATTACTTATATATAATTATGTTTATAAAAATGTAGCAGTTGTACATTAATTAAAAGTTAAGATTCAAACACTAACCTAACAGAATCAAATTATATTGAAATCTATGTGAACATGCCTGAGAATTTTAAATGTAACTTACTTATCTAGTTGACAACTTCTTATGCTCCCCAAACCAATGAGGCTGCTCATTAACCTGATTTTAATGTGTCTCATAAACTAGGTGAACACTCATCCCTGAGGTACATGACAAGGAGGTTCAGGAAAAGAGCTTTTCCCACAGAGGTCTCAGACTAAGCGCAACAGTCTGACCTCAATCCCACCTCATCTATATGTAAAAAGCTGCCTCAAATGCAAATTCCTCTCAAAGCTCCAGATTTGATCCTCCCCTGGGTTGTTGGGGCTCCCAGATCTCTTGTCACATGGGGCTGAAGTATCTGAGGAAGGCAGTGTTGTGCTTTAGAAGAAGATGAAATTGCTGAGTCTTCTCCTATGCCTGGTGGCAGACACCTAGGATGAGTGTCTGACAATATCAGCCATGGTTGGACAGTATGATGGTGACTGCGCTTGACTGACAGGGGCTGATGCTCCTTTTCCTCAAGTGTCCTGTCCTAGGTGCAGCAGTCAAGCCCAAGACTGCTGAAGCCCTCACAAACCGTCTCACTTACCGGAGCTACGTCTGGTTACTCCATCAATAGTGGTTACTACTGTATTTGGATCTGCCATCCACCAGGGAAGTGATTGTGTGGATTGTGTGCATAGGCAATTATAGCAGCACTTACTACAGCCTGTCCCTCAAGAGCCACACATCCATCTTCTGAAAAACAGGATCCAGTACTCCCTGAAGCTGAGCTCTGTGACCACTGTGTACACAGCCATGTATCACTGTGTGAGAGACCCAGATAAGGGAAGTTAGTGTGAGCCCAGATGCAAACCTACCTGAGGCAGAAAGGAAGGCTGTGATGAAGGAAGTGTTCTGGACACTAAGCAGCACTCAAGACCCAGAGTTCAGAGCATCCACCGCAGGAGAAGTAGCAGAAGCAGGAGCAGGCGAAAGTGCAGGCTAAGCTCTGGGTTACTATATAGTCTGGGCTTTCCACTTCATCGGACACTTGCTCCAGCATCTTCTACAGAGTTTGGATTGGGACTGTGACAGGGGAGACCACTCAGCAGCAAGTGGTAGCTCCCAGGCCCAGTGGTGTTGGTCACTGTCACAGCAACTCACACACAGAGGAGTAATTGTTAACATGCATACACCTTTAGACAGATCACTATGTGGTACCATGTCCTCCATGTCACCATCCAACACCAGAACTCCATATCTAGTAGGAGGACATGAAAATGGGTCCCTCTTCTCATGAAAATCAGCCCAGCCCTTGACACAGTAGCTCTGGGACAGGAGCCCTGCCCAGGATTCCCAGGTGTCCCCAGTCCCTGCAGATAGCATAACACAGACCTCTCAATGTGGACATTGGGCTCAGCTTGTTTTTCCTTGTTGTTATTTGAAGAGGTAATTTATGGAGAATGAGACAGTGAGTATGTGAAGGGCTGAGAGAAATAGTGGACAGGTTATAGTTTCCTGATCTGATGTCTTTGTGTTTGCACGTGTCCAGTGTGAGGTGCAGCTGGTAGTGTCTGGGGGGAAGTTTGGTGGAGCCTTGGGAATCTCTGAGACTCTCTTGTGTGGCCTCTGGATTCACCTTCAGTAGATACTGGGTGCATTGCTTCTGCCAGGCTCCCAGGAAAGGGCTGTAGTCAGTGGCAGTTATATGGTATGATGGAAGACAGAATTACTATGCAGACTCTGTGAAAAGCCAATTCACCACCTCCAGAGACAAAAGCCAAGAACATGCTATACCTGGAATTCAGCAGCCTGAGATCCAAATACTAGGCTCTGTACTACTGTGCAGAACAGATGAGGGAAAGTTATCGTGGGCCCATATAGAAACCTCTGAAAGTGGGGCAGGAGGGCTGAGCTGGAGGTTATGCTCAGTACACCAGGGGACACCCAGGACACACAGTAACTGATTTGCAAGTGTTTTTTCTCTATATTGATCTTGGACAATGAGTGAAAAATGGCCTTCTTGTGGGAACATTTGTGATGTCTATGGAAATTATAGAGATTTATTCAATTCTTCATATAATTGTGTACATTTGTTAGAAGGATGGTTGCTTGACATAAGGCCTAAGTGTGACAATACATTATGATTACAAGGTCAACATGGAGGACAAATGTGCAGTGACAAAATCACAGGGAAGCACACATAACTGCTGTGTGCTTGAAAAATCTAGCACAGGTCAAAGGTCCTGTGGAAACTGGAACTTTGACAGTACTACTCTTGGTAAGAGACAACTGTGACACTCCCCAGACAGAAAAACAAACAATATAGATGCACTTCTCAGCTCCTGGACCTAAGCAAGGACTCACTGCACACTGGACTCCTGGGTTTGGAGGACATGGAGTCCACCTGGGGAACATCACCGCAGCTCCTCCATTACTTACACTTGAGAAGATCACCTTTGGAAGGGAACCTGAGTAACAAACATTAATGCCTGCATTCTCACCTGTGATGATATGATCAGTGAATTTTGACACTCATATTCACACTCAGACATGACTGATGATATCTACAATTTGCACTTATGGAGACTGGACCATGTGAAGATGGTCCATAATCCTACCCATGGGAAGTGCAGGCATTTAAGAACAGAAATTTTTCTATGTCCTGGTGCAGGGATGCCCCATAGGAATGACTAGCTAGCATGAAATGTCCTCTATGACTGACAAGTAAAGTAATTTGGAACCTAAAATATTCATAAAGTCTTGGTACAGAAAGACAAGCAGTTCTGTAAGGACAGCTGTGCCCAGAACATCTATGTATTACAACTCGTGTTCTTGATGAAGGAGCCCTTCTTCCTCAAGGGTTGACACTGGAGAACATGAGGCTCAAACTGCTGCTTGAGTTACAGGTAGCATTTTGAGCTGGATGAACAGGATCTTGTGGAGGCCAGTGTGACTAGGACTGGACTGACCCAGGACTGGATGGACCCTGGACTGGCACAGATGGAGAAAGTCAATACATTGATTTCCACCTAAATTTTAATTCATTTCATATTTGAAAGATTAATTTGACAAAATTTGCTCTGGCTGGTGTAGCTCAGTGTTTGAGCAAGGGCCTGTGAAGCAAAGTGTCGCTAGTTCAATTTCCAGTAAGGGCATGTGCCTGGGTTGCAGGCCAGGTCCCCAGTAGGTAACACATGAGAGGAAACCACGCATTCATGTTTCTCTCCCACTCTTTCTCCTTCCCTTCCCCTCTCTCTAAAAAAAATAATAATAAATAAATAAAATATTTTTAAATTTAAGTGGATTGAATACGAGGAACATACATTTTTTCTTTAAGATAAATAAAATAAATATGTTTTAAAAGAAAATTCATAGAAAACTGCAATGTATAATAATAGAATCAATATGTGTATTTTACAAAATTGTTGAAACAGAAGACATGACGAATGTTTACCACACAGTAGGAATAATTCTGAAAGAATTATAAAACTTCAACAACAGGATTCAGGGTCTTCACCTCTTTCTATAATTTGGAGTGCAGGTGCTTAGGTAAGTGGAGCAACAAAATTATTTAAAGCAAAAGAAATAGGAGTTCCTAAAGAACTGTGCTTTACGTCGGGATATAGAGATGGCTCACATCACAAATTTTTATAGGACCTGAAAAATGTGTTGTTGGATGTTTTGTGCTGTGCGAATTTTACAGTGTAATCACACACCCCTGGATAGTTTAACCTCCCCTGCTCCATAGCAGTATAAATCTATGCTGCTGGCAGACAGTAGGTTGTTTTACATAAACTTCAGTGCACACACGTGTGAGCAATGTGAGGCACTATAACATTACAGCATGAAGATGTCCCAGGTGAGAGGGATATTTCAGATCCATTAGGATCTTTAAAATTATTTTTATTGTTATTAAAGTGCAGTTTTATGCCTTTTTGCCCCACCTCTCCTCCACTGACCCAGCCGTCCCCACCTACCTCCCCTGATTCCACCCCCCTGGGTTTTGTCCATGTGTCCTTTGTAGTTGTTTCTGAAAACCCTTCACACTTTTCCTCCATTTCCTCTCCATCTTTCCCATTTGGTTGCTGTTAGATTGTTCTTAATTTCAGTGTGTCTGGTTATATTTTGTTTCCTATTTTATTTGGTTGGTTATGTTCCAGTTAAAGTTGAGATCATATGGTGTTTTTCCCTCACCACCAGGATCATTTCACTTAGCATAATGCTTTCCAGTTCCATCCATGTTGTTGCAAAGGGTAGGAGTTCCTTCTTTCTCTCTGCTGTGTGGTATTCCATTGTGTAAATGTACCGTAGTTTTAATGAACTCATTTACTGATGGGCACTTAGGCTGCTTCCAGCACTTGGATATTGTAAATTGTGCTGCTATGAACATTGGGGTCCATAGGTTCTTTTGCATTGGTGTTTCAGGATTCTTAGGATATAACCCCAGTGGTGGAATTTCTGGGTCCAAAGGCAGTTTCATTTTTAGTTTTCTAAGGAAATTCCACAGTGTTTTCCACAGTGGCTGCGCCAGCCTGCATTCCCACAAACAGTGCACAAGGGTTCTCTTTTCTCCACATTCTCTCCCACACTTGTTTTGTTGATTTGTTTATGACGGCCATTCTGACCAGCGTGAAGTGGTATCTTATTGTGGTTTAGATTTTCATCTCTCTGATGGGTAGTGGTGCTGAGCATCTTTTCATATGTCTCTGGGTCCTCTGTATGTCCTTTTTGGAGAACTGTCTGTTCAAGTCTTTTGGTATTTTATAATTGAGGTTTTTTTTTTTATCTTCCTGGAGTATAGTCATGTGGCTTCTTTATATATTTTGGAGATCAAGCCCTTGTCTGAGTTATCATTAGCAAATATGGTTTTTGTTATGGTGGGTTGTCCTTTCATTTTAATGCTGTTTTCTTTAGACACGCAGAAGGGGTTTTGTTTTTTAATTTGAAAAGCTCCGATTTGTTTATTTTTCCTTTATGTCCCTTGCTTTAAGGGACTTATCAATGAAGATGTTGCTACATGGAATATCTGAGATTTTTCATGCCAACTTTTTCCTGTGGGACTTTTATGGTGTTACTACTTGTATTTAACTACTTTATCTACCTTGAATATATTTTTGTGTATAGTATAAGTTGATGATTTAGTATAAGTTGATAGTTTTTTATGTACACTACCATGTCATCTGCTAACAATGATAGTTTTGTTTCCTCCTTTCCAATTTAGATGTGTTTTATTTTTTTTATTGTCTGATTGCTGTGGCTAGAAATTCTAATGCTATGTTGAATAGGAGTGGTGAAAGCAGGCTTTCTTGTCTTGTTCCTGATCTTATTGGGAAGGCTCTAAGTTTTTGTCCATTGAGTATAATGTTGGATGTAGGTCTCTTGTATATGGCCTTTATTACGTTGAGGAATGCTTCCTGTATGCCCACTTTGCTAAGTGTTTTTATCATAAATGGGTGCTGTACCTTATCAAATCTTTTTTCAAGTAAATCTTTATCTATTGTTATGATCATGTAATTTTTGTCATTTATTTTGTTTATGTGATGTATTACATTTATTGATTTGCAAATATTGTACCACCCTTGCATCATTGGGATGAGTCCCACTTAATCTTGGTGGATGATCTTTTTAACGCACTGCTGGGTGCAGTGCCAATGTTCATCAGCAATGTTGGCCTGAAGTTTTCTTTCTTTGTTATGTTTTTATCTGGTTTTGGGATTAGGATGAGGTTGGCTTCATAAAAAGTGTTTGAGAGTCTTCCATCTTCTTGAATTTTTAAAAAATAATCTGTGGAGGATGAGGGTTAGCTCTTTCTTGAATGCTTTGTAAAATTCTCCTGTGAAACCATCTGGTCCAGGGCTTTTGTGTGATGGGAGTTTTTTGATTACTGCTTCAATTTCATCTGCTGTTATTGGTCTGTTCAGGTTTTCTGCTTCTTCTTCATTGAGTTTTGGATGATTATGTTTTTCTAGAAATCTGTCCATTTGCCTAGGTTTTAAAATTACTTGGCATATAGTTCTTACAATCCTTTGCATTTCTGTGGTATCATTTGTAATCTTTCCTGTTTCATTTCTGATTGTGTTTATTTGGGTCCTTTCTCTTTTTTTCTTGATAAGTCTACTTAAAGCCTTGTCATTTTTGTTTATCTTATCATAGAACCAGCTCCTGGATTTATTTATCCTTAGAATTGTGCTTTTAGCCTCTATGTCATTTTTAGCCTGCTCTGATCTTGCTTATTTCCTTATTTTTACTTGCTCTGGATTTTCTTTGTTATTGTTACTTGAGTTCTTGTCAGTGTAGGGTTAGGTTGTCTATTTGAAATATTTTCATCTTATTTTTTTATATAGGCCTGTATCACTATGGACTTCCCTCTCAAGACTATCTTCACTGTGTCCCATAAGTTTTGGGTTGTTGTGAGTTAATTTTTATTTGTTTCTGGAAACTTATTAATTTTTTTTCATTGATCTCATCCTTTACTCATTCATTGTTTAATAGCATGCTATTCAATCTCCATGAATTTGAGAGTTTTTGCTTGTTTTCCCTTGAGGTTGGTTCCTTGTTTCAGTCCCTTCTAATTGAAAAAAATGCTTCATATGATTTTAGTTTTCTTGAATTTGTTGAAGCTTGTTTTGTGTCCTATCATGTGGTCTATCTTTAAAAGTGTTTTATGTGCATTTGAAAAGAATGTGTATTTTGCTTTTTTGGAATGAAATACTCTGTATATGTCATTGAAGCCTGCAAAATAGGGCATCATTCAATGTC